>NC_091955.1:3434038-3577635 GCF_031021105.1 Erythrolamprus reginae | reverse complement strand
GGACAAGCAGTGATGGGCTCTTACGGGTATGGTCAGCTACGCAGAACCGGTAGTAAAATTTTGGTCAGGTACGGAGTACCTGTAGAAAAAAAATGATTTTTTTTCTTTTTTTCTTCTTCTGGGCTCTGGGTATGTTTTTCCTATCGCAGTAAATGAGGTTGAATGCGTATAATTTTAGAAGAGCTGTGAGTGTGTGTGTGTCCATATACTTTATATGGTAGATAATGTTTATTTTTGTGTGCCTGTGTGTAATATGTATGTACACATATGGCATACATACATAGAATTAAAGAGTATATTTTGGATGTTCAGGAATAGTAAATAGATAGGGGAATTGTATCTCTTGGAGGCGAGGAGAGGCCAGGCACCCTAACCCAAACCCTTGACATGAGTGACGTCAAGTTGGTCACCTTTAAGCCAGTCACATGACCTTTAAGCCATCCCCTGGTCACATGATTATCAAGCCACTCCCACCTGGTCACATGGCCAGCAAGCCACACCTACAAAATAAGCCACACCCACAGTGTAGTAGGAGGAACAGATCAAAAGTTCCAATCTTCCAGGTTCCCAGGAGCAATGCAGCTCCCACCATGTTGTTACTGAATTTATACATTTACAAAGAGATAAATTTGTCCCCTTCTCATAGTTTGCTTGCCCATCCCAGCTTAGGGGTGAGTTTTAACTCGAAACATCTGGATCAGAGATCCAGAACGGCCCAGAAGAGGACAATCCTCCAAATCTGTGAGAACCTCTGCGTTGTCATTCTAATTTATGATTGATCTAAGCCAAGGGTAGGTAAAGTTGGCTCTTCTATGACATGTGGACTTCAACTCCCAGAATTCCTGAGTTAGCAATATTGTCTCAGGAATGATGGGAGTTGAAGTCCACAAGTCATAGAAGAGCCAACTTTGCCTGCCCCTGATCTAAGCAATTAAGGCTTCGAGCTATAAAACCATCAGAAAGCATGGTATGTGGCAACCCGAACCACGTAAAATTACATAATCTGTAAGATTAAAATGGCTAGACTTTCCTCGCAAAGTTGAAAGGCTAGCAAAAGTCTACAAAGTAAAACAAAAAAAAGGGAAATTGAAGCAGATTTCGAAATCTGGGGCTCTGTTTTGTGAAGTTTGTAGAAAGTTCTGGGCAATCATTTATGGTACTCTAGATGAACAGATGCAATGTTCTCAGAACAGAATTGGTGTTATCTAGATTCTTCTTTCTTTGGGCCTAATTTGTTAATTAGACAATTAAAGACCAAGTAGCTCCTTGCATTGCTTTTTGATTGATTAAATTTAATCTTCTCCTTCTTGAAGGAACTGAGCATGTCCAGAAGATAGGCTCAAGATATAGAAGGATCTGCCCAGACTTGAACATTGGGTGCTGTTGTGGTTAGCTCGGGTCCAGCTCCTGCCCCAAGGACTGTGGATGTGGGGGAGACATCCACATGCTGCAGGCCTGTTTTGCCCCCGGTGGAATCTGCTGATGAAGGCTCCTCTGACCAAGAAGACATGAGTGACAGGGAGGAGGAGAGTGGGGCAGACAGCTCAGAAGGAGATCAATTATCTAGCTCCTCCTTGGATTCAGAACAAGAGTTAATGATACAGCCACGCATGCGGAGAGCGATGCATAGGCAAGAACAACTGAGAGATTATTATCAAAGAAAATGAGGCCACCTGTGGTTGGGTGGGGCTGTGGTCATTAGTGAGGCTGCTATAAAGAGCAGCCTGTGGGTTTGGCCATTGTGGAGGATTATCTGATGGTTGTGTTTCGTGCCTGCTTTGCTGACTTTGACCTTTTGTGTGCTGATTTTTCCCCGCTTTGAAACTAATCCAGAGCAAAGTGTGTTTCACTTTGTGAAAGAAGAAGGACTGTGAATTGCCTCACAGCTGCAAGCTAAGTATCACAGAACTGATAAGGGACTTGTACAAATTACCAGTTTGTTTGGAGACGAGTGCTCTTTGCTATCCCAAAAGAGGGCTTGGTTTAAGTGAATTTTCATTATAAAGAATATTGTTTTGAATTTTCAAACGTGTGTGTGTCTGAAATTTGTACCTGTGAATTTTTGGGAGGAGTGTACCGGAGAGCCCGACAGAGCAGGGTGCTATCTAACAAAATGAAATTCAATGGTGAAAAAAGTAAGGTTCTACATTTAGGCAAGAAAAAATGAATGCACATGTACAGTATATATGGTACTTTGCTCAATAGTAGTAACTGTGAGAGGGATCTTGGAGTCCTAGTGGACAACCATTTAAATATGAGCCAGCCGTGTGCAGCAGCTGCCAAAAAAGCCAACACAGTTCTAGGCTGTATCAACAGAGGGATAGATCACGTGAAGTGTTAATACCACTTTATAAGGCCTTGGTAAGGCCAAACTAGGAGTACTGCATTCAACTTTGGTCACCACGATGGAAAAAGGATGTTGAGACTCTAGAAAAACTGCAGAGAAGAGCAACAAAGACGGAGGCTGGACTGGAGGCTAAAACTTATGAAAAACAGTTGTAGGAATTGGGTAGGTCTAGTTTAATGAAAAGAAGGACCAAGGGGAGACATGATAGCAGTGTTCCAATATCTTGGGGGTTACCACAACTTATTCTCCAAAGCATCTCAGGGTAGAACAAGAAGCATTGGGTGGAAAGCACTTGAGGGTAGAATAAGAAGCAATGGGTGGAAACTAAACAAGGAGAGAAGCAACTTAGAACTAAGGAGGAATTTCCTGACAGTTAGAACTATTAATCCGTAGAACAACTTGCTTCTAGAAGTTGTGAATGCTCCAACACTGGAAGTTTTTAAGAAGATGTTGGATAACTATCTGTCTGAAGTAGTGTAGGGTTGGACTAGAAGACCTCCAAGGTCCCTACCACCTCTGTTGATATTATTATTCACATTCTTTTTCAGATTTTCTACAGAAGCTTGTCTGGAGCATCTTCTACGCTGACTTTCCTTCCTAGTCGTTGTCCTATAAACCAGTGTTTCCCAACTTGGCAACTTGGAGATATCTGGACTTCAACTCCCAGAATTCCCCAGCCAGCATTTGCTGGCTGGGGAATTCTGGGAATTGAAGTCCAAATGTCTTTAAGTTGCCAAGGTTGGGAAACACTGCTATAAACAACCCATAATTACGATCAAGCTACTTTCTGGTGTCTTGATTTCACTTTGTCCATCTGGTTTCTCAGACGAGTCCAGTGACCTGAAGTTCACTTTCACTTCCTGATGATCCTCATTGTTAGAGCACACAACTGCCAACATATTTAGCAACTGACAAAGGGGGGGTGTTGGTTCCTCTTTTGGAGATATTGTCCTAACACACATGGTGTGCCACCTTCCCCTTGGAAAGAGGGGGCTGGAGTCACATGGGAAGGTTTCACAACAGGGTTAAACCAAAACAAGAGATGGGGACATCCTTCTGAAGTTTAATCTTGCTTTCTTTTCTTTTAAGAATTCCAGGCCCGTGCTGACAAAAAGCTGAAGATTTGGCTATAATGGAAAAAAGAGGGAGGGAGGAAAAAGCAAAAAAGAGGAAGGCACAATGATGGGAAGGGAAGGGAAAGAAAGGAAAGGAAAAGAAAAGAAAAGAAGATAAATAGAGGAGAAAGGGAAGGAAAGGAGATAAAAAGGAAAGAAGATAAAAAGAGGAGAAAGGAAAGAAAAGGAAAGAAAAGGAAAGGAAAGGAGGAAGGGAAAGAAGAGGTGAGGAGAAGAAAGGAAAGGACAGAGAAGGGAAAAGGGAGGGGGAGGAAGGGAAGGGGAATTGAAAGGGAAAGGAAAGAGAAAAGGGGGAAAGGAAAAACAGAGAATGACAAAAAGACCGAAAAGGAGAAAGAAAGACAGACAGACAGACAGACAGACAGAACGAAACAGAGAGAGAGAGAGAAAGAAAGAGAGACAGAAAGAAAGAAAGAAAGACAGACAGACAGAAAGAAAGAAAGAAAGAAAGAAAGAAAGAAAGAAAGAAAGAAGTTAGGAAGGAAGGAGGGAGGGAGGGAAGGAAGGAACGAAGGAACGAAGGAAGGAACGAAGGAAGGTTGTTATATATTATGCATCCAATTATTTCCTCATCTGTTAGATATCCCACAACATATCCAGGAATTGAAGAGAGTGAAGATAACAGACTCTAATTTTAAGAGACCAGATTAGAAATCAAAAGGATATGAGCTCTGGTCTCCTTATAGGCTTAAAGGTCAGCTGGTTTGACTTAAAACAAAGGTGCCCTGTACTGTAATTATTATAATTTTAACTACTCTATTTGATACCATTATTATTCCTAATAAGAGTTTTAGGTTTAACACTTTATTGCACTGCATTTCATTGTAATAAATTGGTTTATTTTAGTTTATATCTCTGTTTAATACGAAAGGAAACATGATTGTGGGCTTTAGAAAAAATGTAATGTCAATAGATGAAATGTTTAAATCAGTTGAGTGTCGTCCCCTGTTTCAACTCCTGCAACGAGAAGAATTGAAAGAACTTGTAGAAGATCGTTATTTGTGGTTATCTAGGATTGATGACGTCCGTCGAATAGAAGTGTGTCCAGCTCAAGAGGCGGTGGCACATCCAGTTGTGAAGCCCTTTGTATTATCACAGAAACTGACCTCAGAAAGTCAGCGATATCAATTGAACTGATGAATTGTCTATATCCTGAACCCTTCCTGGTGTCGAGTCATCTGTGAACTTTGGTTTCCTCCCTTGTAATCACTTCCAGGAGAAAGCATCTGGAGATGGGAAGTACTATGTGCGTCTTTGTGTGTGTGTGTGTGTGTGTGTGTGTTTTGCAGCTCAACTCTGATTGAATAGAATAGAATTATTTATTGGCCAAGTGTGTTTGGACACACAAGGAACTTATCTTTGGTGTGTATGCTCTCAGTGTACATAAAAGAAAATAAATATTAGAATGGAATAGAATAGAACAGAACAGAATTCTTTATTGGCGAAATGTGATTGGACAGACACGGAATTTATCTTTGGTGCAATATGCTCTCAGTGTACATAAAAGAAAACGTATGTTCATATAGAATAGAATAGAATAGAATTCTTTATTGGCCAGGTGTGTTTGGACACACAAGGAACTTATCTTTGGTGTTTATGCTCTCAGTGTACATAAAAGAAAAGATATGTTCATCAGGAATAGAATAGAATAGAATAGAATAGAATAGAATTCTTTATTGGCGAAATGTGATTGGACACACAAGGAATTTATCTTTGGTGCAGATGCTCTCAGTGTACATAAAAGAAAATATAGATTTATTTATTTATTTATTTATTTATTACTTAGATTTGTATGCCGCCCCTCTCCGAAGACTTGTCAAGAATCATGTGGTAGAACACTTAATGATTGTCATAGGGGTCAAATAAGCAATGAAGAAACAATCAATATTAATAAAAAAAGGATACAAGCAACAAGTTACAGTCATATAATCCTACGTGGGAGGAAAACAAGGAGAAAAAACTAGTAGAAATAGAAGTGCAGACTTAGTAAAAAGTTTGACAGTGTTGAGGGAATTATTTGCTTAGTGGAGTGATGGCGTTCAGGGGAAAACTGTTCTTGTGTCTAGTTGTCTTGGTGTGCAGGGCTCTGTAGCGACGTTTTGAGAAAAGATATAGGAATAGAAGAAGGATAAATGAGATGCAATAGGAGAGCAATAGGGCAGGGGACGGAAGGCACTCCAGTGCGCTTATGCACGCCACTTTTCCTGCCATCAATATTCTATGTTTCTATGCTTAGATGGCTACTACAAATAAAACCCTGGGCAATTTTGTGGTACTGTTGGGAGATTTGATCCCCAGGATTATGGACAACATTTCTGCTTTTTAAAACTATATCTTGTGGATAACATTCTGGTACGATGGCACATGCTATGGATTAGGTCAAGGCAGCAATGCCATCTGGTGGGCCCAGGAAGGCAAGCTTTCTCTGTTATTTATTTATTTATGTATTTATTTATTTATTATTATTTATTTATTATACCTTTGGAACCGTCTTCTGCCGCACGAATCCCAGCGACCGATATCATTCCCACAGAGTTGGCCTTCTCTGGGTCCCGTCGACTAAACAATGTCGTCTGGCAGGCCCCAAGGAAAGAGCCTTCTCTGTGGTGGCCCAGGCCCTCTGGAATCAACTCCCCCCAGAGCTCAGAACTGCCCCCACCCTCCTTGCCTTTCGTAAGGTATTGAAGACCCACCTATGTCGTCAGGCATGGGGAAATTAAAATACCTCTGGGCTTATATTGTTCATGTATGGTATGATTGTGTTGCATGGTTTTAATAATGGGTTTTTATATGTCTTTTCATATATTGGATTTGTCACATTGTTGTTAGCTGCTTTCCTCCTGAATCTTATTTAACCCTTTAACATATTTCAATGTTTCGATCCTGTCCCCCCCTTTTCCTTCTGTCCTCCAGACTCTACAGATTGAGTTCATTCAGTCTTTCCTGATACTTCCACCATTCTTGTAGCCCGTCTTTGGACCCGTTCAATTTTGTCAATATCTTTTTGTAGGTGAAGTCTCCAGAACTGAACACAGTATTCCAAATGGGGTCTCACCAGCGCTCTATATAGCGGGATCACAATCTCCCTCTTCCTGCTTGTGATACCTCTAGCTATGCAGCCAAGCATCCTACTTGCTTTTCCTACCGCCCGACCACACTGCTCACCCATTTTGAGACTGTCCGAATCTTTGAGAATCGCCCGGCCATTGCTGGGTCAATACAACGCCCTTATAATTTATCGCTACGGGGATGACAGGATGACCCTGAAAGTCCTTGGAGATCTATATGGCTCCTTCTTGTTGTTAGTTGCAAAGTCGTGTCCGACACATCACCACCTCATGGACAACATTTCTCAAGGCCTTGATGTCCTCTTCCATCCCCTGGAGTCCATACCGCCAGGCATGGGGGAATTGAGATGCTCTTTCCCCCTAGGCCTTTACAATTTTATGCATGGTATGTCTGTATGTATGTTTGGCTTTTTATATTAATGGGTTTTTAATCATTTTTAGTATTGGATTGTTATTGTACACTCTTATTGTTGCTGTTAGCCGCCCCGAATCTCCAGAGAGGGGCGGCATACAAATCCAATAAATAGATGATAGATAGATAGATAGATAGATAGATAGATAGATAGATAGATAGATAGATAGATAGATATAGATAGATGATAGATAGATAGATAGATAGATAGATAGATAGATAGATAGATGACAGATAGATAGATAGATAGATAGATAGATGATAGATAGATAGATAGATAGATAGATGATAGATAGATAGATAGATGATAGATAGATAGATAGATAGTAGATAGATAGATAGATAGATAGATAGATGACAGATAGATAGATAGATAGATGATAGATAGATAGATAGATAGATAGATGACAGATAGATAGATAGATAGATAGATAGATAGATAGATGATAGATAGATAGATAGATGATAGATGGATGGATGGATAGATAGATAGATAGATAGATAGACAGACAGACAGACAGACAGACAGACAGACAGACAGATTATAGATAGATAGATAGATAGATAGATAGATAGATAGATAAATAATGCTTCAGTATTCCATCCAGCCATCTCGTCCTCCATCATCCCCTTTTTCTTTTGCCCTCAATCTTCCCCAGCATTCGGCTCTTCTCCGGTGAGTCCTTCTTTCTCATTAGGTGAGAAATTAAAACTGCTCTTCTGCTCAAAAACACATCTTAAAGTTCTGTTCATTTTAGGTACTTATATTTGGTCTTTTTGAAAGCTGTTTTTCACTTGGAAACTAGTTTGAACATTTCTGCACACAATGAAATGAAAATTGAACTGAAAAAATTGATGCTTATTGGTTTATTTTGCTCATAAAAGGCGCCACCATGCTTATACTCAAATAGGCTTATACTCAAGTAAGTTATGGTCTTATATTCGAAAATAAACCGATAAGCATCAATTTTTTCAGTTCATTTATATTTTTCTTATGATCAGGAATGTTCAATTTTGTATATCAAACCTTTTGGGGGGAAATCCCTTGGAGATTGTAGCCTAAAAAATATAAACTGACACAAAATGCTCAAAAATGTGTGTGTGGGCTTTTTGATCAAAATAAACCAATAAGCACCAATTTTTTCATTTCAATCTTCATTTCATTGTGTGCAGAAATGTTCAGACTACCTTCCAAGTGAAAAAAGTTTTCAAATTGACCAAACATAAGCACCTAAAATGAAGAATTTTCGGTCCGGGTCCGTCTGACCCGGGAACAGAACTTTAGGGACTTTTTTTTCAGCAAAAAAGAAGCCCCCCACCCCCCAAAAAAAATTCTCGTAGAGAGAACCCCTGAAATGATGCAAAGTCATGAAATTTCAAGTTTCAAATATGCAGGGAATTTTTTTTACAGGGGCTCAAACTTTGATTTCGGGCCTCACAGACCCGAACATAACAGCAGAGTTAAGTCTTTGAGTTTCATCTTCAGGATCCTCAGGCCTTCTAAAGAACAATCAGGGTTGGTCTCCTCTAGGAGTGACCGGTTGGATCACCTTGCAGTCCAAGGGACTTGCAGGAATCGTCTCCAGCACCAGAGTTCAAAAGCCTCCACTCTTTGGTTCTCAGCCTTCCTTATTTTATTTTTATTTATTCTTTGTCCAATATACAATACATACGGAAGAGAATAGGCATTAAGTAATATATATAACGATAGAAAGTAAAAGGAAGAGAATATATATGATATAAGAGATAAGGAGAGAATATATATGATATATGAGATAAGGAAAGATAATTGGACAGGGGGCGATAGGCACGTCAGTGCACTTATATACGCCCCTTACTGGCCTCTTAGGAACCTGGAGAGGTCAATCGTGGAGAGTCTAAGGGAGAAATGTTGGGGGTTGGGAGTTGACACTATTGAGTCTGGTAATGAGTTCTACGCTTCGATAACTTGATTGTTAAAGTCATATTTTTTACAGTCAAGTTTGGAACGGTTAATATTAAGTTTGAATCTGTTCCGTGCTCTTGTGTTGTTGCGGTTGAAGCTGAAGTAGTCGTTGACCGGAAGGACGTTGCAGCATATGATCTCGTGGGCAATACTTAAATCATGTTTTAGGCGCCGCAGTTCTAAGCTTTCAAGACCCAGGATAGATAGTCTATTTTGTAGGATATTCTGTTTCGAGTGGAGGAGTGAAGGGCTCTTCTGGTGAAATATCTTTGGACGTTTTCGAGAGTGTTGATGTCTGAGATGTGGTATGGGGTCCAGACAGATGAGCTGTATTCGAGAATGGGTCTGGCATAGGTTTTGTAGGCTCTAGTCAGTAGTGTGAGATTGCCAGAGCAGAAGCTACATAGGATCAGGTTTACAACTCTGGAAGCCTTTTTGGCAATATTGTTGCAGTGGGCTTTAGCACTTAGGTCGTTTGATATTAGTATTCCAAGGTCTTTTACTGAGTGTCGGTTGACTGCGAGAATTTGTTTATTCAGTTCATAAGCGAGGTTTGGATTCTTTTTGCCGATGTGGAGGGTAGAGCATTTGTTGGTTGATATTTGAAGTTGCCAGACGTTAGACCAATCTGAAACAAAGTCAAGGTCTTTTTGGAGAGTGAGTGTGTTGTCAGTGGTGTTGAAAAGTTTCACATCGTCGGCAAAAAGCACACAATTGCTTTTTATGGTCCAACATATGGCTCTTTATAAAAGATTTAACCAAAGAACCCTATCAAATTGGAACGACCTTCTCCAAACCATTGAAAACGTTCAGATAGGAGCCATCGGCACAATTTTTTTTGCCAGACCTTGTTTGGTGCAGAAACGGGTGTGGGAAATGTTCTTAGAACAATACACGGTGTAAAAATAAATTATCTCCAAAGCAAAAGGAGGGGGGGGATGAAAAAGCTAGAGGGAGTGGGTTAATTGCCCCCTAACATGGGCCTTCTGGAAGCTTGTTTCTCAAACCTTGGTGTTTATTTGACTAAAATTAGAACCACTCCATCTTCGTCTGACTTTGAGACCCTCACCATCAACTGTCTACTCCCCCCTTTTGACAAATGTCAGTCTGATAGCTGAATGATGTCATTAAGACTTTCTTTTTAAAAAAACAACAACCAAGAGCTGTCAGAATGGCTCTTAAAGGACAACATTTTTTTTGGAGGGAGGGGGGTGATTTAAGATTGAACAAATCCAGTAAAGCACCAGAATTTTGTCTTCCGGTTTGAACATGTTCTGTCTGGGTCACTCCAGAAGCCAAGACCAACCCAAAAAGAGAAGCCAGACACACCGATAAAAGGCAAAGGCAGTTTATAAAATTCAAGAAAAACACAGGTAACAGAAAATGTCCTTACAAACAGGAAAACGCTGTATCTTCAAATATATCCACGAAGGCAAAAGTCCATGCAGCAATACAGGATTCTTGCTGCCAAGACGAGGCTGTAGATAGCCGACCTACACCTCCCACGGGTCTTCCAAACTGCTGGGCCACAAGCCAGGAACAGAGACGCCGAGAACAAAGCAGGACACCATAACTCCAACTGATAACACTCCACATGGCTTCAAGGGCTTGCCTGCTTTTTAAACCCTGCTAAGGAGGACCACACCCAAGCCCAGCTGTTCCCAATTCAGTGCTGATAATACTTCTTTAATTGCTCCTTTCTTTGATCTGAACATCTCTGTCGCATGTCAATGACGGCTTGTGCTTCATCACCTAAGGACTCCAAGCTACTGGCTGGGGAGAGGCCACCCCCCCCCCCGGGGCTCTCATGTTGTTCTCCTTCGTCCCATTCCTGACTTTCCTCTCCCCCGTCCGACTGTTCAGCCCCCTCCTCTTCGCTGTCATCCTCCTCCGGGCATGGAGCCAGCAGAGACACAGTCGGTCCCTGAGCAGCCTCAGGCTGAACCACAACAGAACAAAATAGTGGAGTTGGGGGAAAAAGTTTGCCTTGCTCAGACAGGAAATCATATACCAAATGGTTATCCAACATCTTCTGAAAAACTTCCAGTGTTGGGGCATTCACACTTAGATAGATAGCACTTTTGCTGTTGCAGAATATGAGGTCGAGACAGTTGTTGAGCCTGGTGTTGTTTGATACTAATTGTTCCCGTCCTAGGCTGGTGACGGCGTTATAGATGGCGGTATGTATAGGTTCAGTGGAGCATTATACATACACATATTCAAATTGAGTGCAAAAACGTTTGTTGAATTATGCAAATAATATAAGCTTAACTAAAACAAGTAATTCCTCTTAAAAAGATATCATAACTGAATTTTAAAAATCCCAAGGAAAAGAATTGGATCCTGTTCTTTCCTTCTAACCTTAGATTTAGAGCTGTATTTCTTTTCTTCAGTACAGTACTTCATATTTACTAATAGTAGAAATTATTCTTGGGCATTTCAACAGATTTTGGTGAATATATCTTGTTTACTAAGCTATAACACTATTTGATTATTCAGATTTTTTTCCTTTTCAGTATTATGGACTTTTCTTTCACTATATGAAAGTTGAAAAGCCTCATCTATAGAAGCAGAACTGGCTCAAAGAAATACAGTTTTTATATTTGTCACTCTATTCATTCGCAACCTCTGGTGGCAAGCTGTTCCACTGATCAATTGTTCTGACTGTCAGAAAATTTCTTCTTAATCTAGGTTGCTTCTCTCCTTGTTTAGTTTCCACCCATTGCTTCTTGTCCTCTCCTCAGGTGCTTTGGAGAATAGCTGGACTCCCTCTTCTTTGGGGCAACCCCTGGGATATTGGAACACGGCTGTGATGTCTCCCCTGGTCCTTATTTTCATTAAACGAAGACATGCCCAGTTCCTGCAACCGTTCTTCGTATGTTTTAGCCTCCAATCATCCCCAAATCTTCTTTGCCGCTCTTCTCTGCACTCTTTCTAGAGTCTCAACATCCTTTTTGCATCATGGCGACCAAAACTGCCGTATTCCAAGCGTGGCCTTACCAAGGCCTTATAAATTGGCATTAACACTTCATGTGATCTTGATACTTTCCATCTGTTGATGCAGCCTAGAACTGTGTTGGCTTTTTGGGCAGCTGCTGCACACGGCTGGTTCTAAATTATTTTTTTCAGAGACTATTTGAAATAACATCAATTCAATTCAATTTATTAGATTTGTATGCCGCCCCTCTCCGAAGACTCGGGGCGGCTCACAACAACAATAAAAACAGTATAACAATGGAACAAATCTAATAATAAAATTACATTAAAAACCCCCAACAATTTAAAAACCATACAACACATACATACCAAACATAAGATATAAGAAAGCCTGGGGGAGATGTCTTAATTCCCCCATGCCTGGCGATATAGGTGGGTCTTGAGTAACTTGCGAAAGACAAGGAGGGTGGGGGCCGTTCTAATCTCTGGGGGGAGTTGATTCCAGAGGGCCAGGGCCGCCACAGAGAAGGCTCTTCCCCTGGGGCCCACCAAATGACATTGTTTGGTCGATGGGACCCGGAGAAGGCCAACTCTGTGGGACCTTATTGGCCGCTGGGATTCGTGCGGTAGAAGGCGGTTCCGGAGGTATTCTGGTCCAATGCCATGAAGGGCTTTAAAGGTCATTACCTACATCAGGAAGAACTTGCTTCGTAGATGTACAAGATTCATTGCGTTGCGTTCCAAAGTGTGAAGGTCTCCCATTTCCGACGACCTCCAGTTTATTCTGAGATTCCCAAGTAAAATAAAGATATTTTTTTAAAAACCATATTTTTAATCCTATATTGATCCAAAAAAGTGATCCAATTCATATTTAAAATAAATTCTTTAAGGCCACATGTATCCCGTTTCTCCTTGTCTTAAGTGGTTGAATTCGACCAAGGTCTGTTTCACCTCTGCATAGACACGGTGTGATTGCCAATGTTTGCATTCCATACAATAGTTCAATGCACTATTTTTAAAATCATATTTTTAATTTGCTTTTTGACTTTCAACATTGCTCCTGAGCCAAGATCTCTTGATTCCCCGAAGCTAGAAATGTATTTCTAGCCCTGATCCTTGGTCTTTATGAATTGGGGACTTGGCTTTAGCTAAAAACTGAGTCAAATGTTTTCCTTTTCTACAATATTAATGGGAGACAAAATTAATAACTAGTCTCTTTGGAAATCGTTTCAATATTCCGTTCTTTTTCTTCTTCTTAAGAGCCGGTTGTTACTCATGCTTTTGTCAAGATCTGATTTAACTAGAAAATACCAGATCAATCTTGAAATGTCTTAATTTTTTCAGATGGCATTTTAATTTCTGGTTTTTCCATCTGCTGTGACACACAAAAAAAGAATTCTCACTCATTGACCGATTGATTTAATGTGGGAAAAAAGAGAAGAACTGCCTGTGTTTTTATTGCAAGCAAGTTAAAATGTTGTGGTTTAAGAATTATTGTGAGCTCAGTCGCTCTCAAGGTTGATACTTAAAAAATACTAGGTGAATTATATACTTGTAAAATAATTCAATGCAGGGTTGAATGTAGAGCAGCCCCACGGTTTGCAGCTTTCAAATTCGTAGTGGGCTACAACCCTCCAAGTTCCCCTTTCATTGCACAGAATTCTCAGAGTTAAAACCTCCTGGAAGTTATCCAGGTTGCAAAACACAGATGTAAAATGCAGATGAAAGACGTAGAGTAAGCCCTCCTGTGATCCTCCAAAGTTGCAACTAGGGGATTTTTCTTTTGACAGGATGGAAAGCCGTAGATATGAAACATGTAGGAAATTGCCGGGAAGTCAACACTGTCTCGAAGGCAACCCCGGAATAAAATGCATAACTATATTTAATTGAAATTTACGAATTTATTTTCTGGGTTTCTGTTACCCATAGTTTTCAGAGCTTTGGTGTACAAAGAAGAGAGCTTGAGTGTTGGTAATAAGATTGGTCAGGATTTCAGTATTGACTATCTTCATTGCATTAATAGTCAGTTTATAACTAGGAAGTGAATATCTATCTATCTATCTATCTATCTATCTATCTATCTATCTATCTATCTTCTATCTGTCTATCTATCTATCTATCTATCTATCTAATTATATCTATCTATCTATCTAATTATATCTATCTATCTATCTATCTATCTATCTATCTAATTATATCTATCTATCTATCTATCTACCTTCTATCTGTCTATCTATCTATCTATCTAATTATCTCTATCTATCTATCTATCTATCTATCTATCTATCTATCTATCTATCTATCTATCTATCTATCTATCTATCTATCTACCTACCTTGTTGTGGTTAGCTCTGGCCCAGCTCCTGCCCCAAGGACTGTGGATGTGAGGGAGACATCCACATACTGCAGGCCTGTTTTGCTCCCGGTGGAATCTGCTGATGAAGGCTCCTCTGACCAAGAAGACATGAGTGACAGGGAGGAGGAGAGTGGGGCAGACAGCTCAGAAGGAGATCAATTCTCTAGCTCCTCCTTGGATTCAGAACAAGAGTTAATGACAGCCACGCATGCGGAGAGCGATGCATAGGCAACAACAACTGAGAGATTATTATCAAAGAAAATGAGGCCACCTGTGGTTGGGTGGGGCTGTGGTCATTAGTGAGGCTGCTATGGGTTTGGCCATTGTGGAGGATTATCTGATCATTGTGTTTCGTGACTGCTTTACTGACTTTGACCTTTTGTGTGCTGCTTTCCCCCCGCTTTGAAACTAAACCAGAGCAAAGTGTGTTTCACTTTGTGAAAGAAGGACTGTGAATTGCCTCACAGCTGCAAGCTAAGTATCTCAGAACTGATAAGGGTCTTGTACAAATTACCAGTTTGTTTGGAGACGAGTGCTCTTTGCGATACCAAAAGAGAGCTTCGTTTATTTGCATTTTCGGTATAAAGAACATTGTTTTGAATTTTCAAACGTGTGTGTGTCTGAAATTGTATATGTGCATTTTCGGGAGGATTCTACCAGAGAGCTCGACAGAACACTACCTACGTACCTATCTCCCTCCCTCCCTGTCTCTCTCTCTCTCTCTCCATCCATCCATCTATCCATCCATCCACCTCCCTCCCTTTCTCCCTCCCTCCCTATCTATCTATCTATCTATCTATCTATCTATCTATCTATCTATCTAATCTCTCTCTCTCCCTCCCTCCCTCCCTCTCTCTCCCTCTCTCCATCCATCCATCCGTCCGTCCATCTATCCATCCACCTACCTACCTACCTATCTCCAATCATGCTAGCTCAGGAATTCTGGGAGTTGAAGTCCACCTGTCATAGAAGAGGCAACTTTGCCTACCCTTGGAGTAGACTTTGGAAGTCTAGAAATGATGTGGCAGCCCCATTGCCTTACTGAAAGAGCAGTTGTGGCCTTAACCTGACCTTTATTAATATTTATTATTGGGGCTGCCGAAAGGGCAGATGGTCTGCCTCGGCTATCAAAACAATTTCCTTGAGCCTTAGCTCTGTGTAGTTCCTTGATTTAAATTCTCCTAGGCCAGCAATAGATCTTGAGCCAGTCTGCTAAATTGTTCCCAAATGTCTGGGCCTCCGATAGACCATGGAGGCATCTCTTCTGAAGGGGAGACGTTCTAATCTAGAGAGGGAATCCATACGGGGGACTTTCAATTCTGTGCTCCGGCTACAAGAAGCCAAATACACTCCCTGCATTGTTCTCAGGGAAAACAGCAACTCATTACTCAGCCTGCCATGCTACAGGAAGGGAATATATCTTTTGCATTGGCCCTTACCTGGAACCTCACTGCCAATTAGCACCAGACATCTAAATCTGGATTCCGGAAAGAGTTGGATGGCTTATAAATCAAATCAAATCAATCAATTAAAAATAATCTTAGGGACATACAGTAGATAGATAGATAGATAGATAGATAGATAGATAGATAGATAGATAGATAGATAGATAGATAGATAGATAGATAGATAGATAGATGATAGATAGATGATAGATAGATGATAGACAGACAGACAGACAGACAGACAGAGACAGACAGACAGACAGACAGACAGACAGACAGATAGTGAGAGAGAGATAGGGAGGGAGGGAGGTGGATGGAGGGATAGATGGATGGATGGAGAGAGAGACAGAGAGAGCGAGGGAGGGAGATAGATAGATAGATAGATAGATAGATAGATAGATAGATAGATAGATAGATAGATAGATAGAGATAGACAGACAGACAGACAGATCGTGAGAGAGAGATAGGGAGGGAGGGAGGTGGATGGAGGGATAGATGGCTGGCTGGAGAGAGAGCGAGAGCGAGGGAGGGAGATAGATAGATAGATAGATAGATAGATAGATAGATAGATAGAGACAGACAGACAGACAGACAGATAGTGAGAGAGAGATAGGGAGGGAGGGAGGTGGTTGGAGGGATAGATGGATGGATGGAGAGAGAGTGAGGGCGATAGATAGATAGATAGATAGATAGATAGATAGATAGATAGATAGATAGATAGATAGATAGATAGATAGAGATAGAGATAGACAGACAGACAGACAGATAGTGAGAGAGAGATAGGGAGGTAGGGAGGGAGGTGGATGGAGGGATAGATGGATGGATGGAGAGAGAGTGAGAGAGCGAGGGGGGAGATAGATAGATAGATAGATAGATAGATAGATAGATAGATAGATATAGATAGATAGATAGATAGATAGATAGATAGATATAGACAGACAGACAGACAGACAAACAGACAGACAGACAGATGATAGATAGATAGTCAAATGCTCTTATTCAGAGCTCTTTAGCCACAGCACATCTGCACTTTCATAGCATGTACAAAAGGCTATTTGTCAAAACAAAGACATCAAGACATGTCAAAACTAGACTACCACACCAGGCTAGAGATCAGAAAACTGGCTGAGAACAGCACGCCTGCTGTTCTGGGTTAGAAAGATGTTTTAGGAACGCGAAGAGCGTTTGGGAATTGTCTCCTTTGTTTTAAATCAATATGTTTCCGCCTTTCTGTCGGTGCCCACGATGGGAACATTCCAGATCCATCAACTCAGAAATATCAATCTTGAAATGGAAAACCACAATACAAAACCCTGAGGCAGACAACTGAAGCAAGCAATGATGCTAATTTGGGTATTATTTCTTTTTTTACCCCCCTCCTGCAGATGTCTTTAGCCACCACCATATCTCAAATCTCAACTAGCCAATGCTCTGCCCTACACATTGGGAAGAAGAATCTGAACTCCAAATACGAACTGAATAACCAAATTATCACAGATAACCCCCACTCGGTTAAAGGCCTTGGGATACTAATAACAAAAGATTTAAGGGCCAAAGCCCACTGCAACAACATAGCCAAGAAGGCTTCAAGAGTTGTAAACCTAATCCTACGTAGCTTCTGCCCTGGCAATCTCACACTACTTACCCGAGCTTACAAAACTTTCGCCAGACCCATCCTCAAATACAGCTCATCTGTTTGGAACCCATATCGCATCTCAGACATTAACACCCTTGAAAATGTCCAAAGATACTTCACCAGAAGAGCCCTTCACTCCTCCACTCGAAACAGAAGACCCTACGAGACTAGACTTTCAATCCTGGGCCTAGAAAGCTTAGAACTAAGACGCCTTAAACAAGATCTAAGTATTGCCCACAAGATCATATGCTGCAACGTCCTGCCTGTCGGCGACTACTTCAGCTTCAACCACAACAACACAAGAGCACACAACAGATTTAAACTTAATATTAACCGCTCCAAACTTGACTGTAAAAAATATGACTTCAGTAACCGAGTTGTCGAAGCGTGGAACTTATTACCGGACTCCATAGTGTCATTCATTCATTCATTCATTCATTCAATTTTTATGCCGCCCTTCTCCTTAGACTCAGGGCGGCTTACAACATGTTAGCAATAGCACTTTTGTAACAGAGCTAGGCTATTGCCCCCACAATCTGGGTCCTCATCCCCACACCCCCAACACTTCACCCTTAGATTATCTACGGTTGACCTATCCAGATTCCTAAGAGGTCAGTAAGGGGCGAGTACAAGTGCACTCGAGTGCCTTCCGTCCCCTGTCCTATTGCTCTCCTATATCTCCTATACCTTTCTTCTATTCCTATATCTCTTCTTCTATTCTTTCATTGATAGGTTCTATTCTTATACCTTCTTTTCTATTCTTTCTTAGATATATTTTACTATGAGTATCTCCTCTATAACCTTCATCATGTATTTTGCTATGTGTATATTGATATATACCCACTAAAACCCTCATTGTGTATTGGACTAAATAAATAAATAAATAGATAGATAGATAGATAGATAGATAGATAGATAGATAGATAGATAGATAGATAGATAAATAAATAAATAAATAAATAAATAAATAAATACAATCCTATATTAAATATATATTGTCTTGACTATGAGTTTGGTTGGTGAGCTTTGGCTGCCTGGAAAAAAGCCTTAAAAGGGAAAAAAAGGAGCCCACTCCGCATTTTCAGTAGAAATTTGTCTAGGGGTCTCCAACCTTGGAAACTTTAAGACTACTGTACTACTATTTCAGTGAAATAATATTTTCTCAAAAGCAACATGAGAAAATATTATTTTACTGAAAGAGTAGTAGATCCTTGGAACAAACTTCCAGCAGATGTGGTAGATAAATCCACAGTAACTGAATTTAAACATGCCTGGGATAAACATATATCCATCCTAAGATAAAATACAGAAAATAGTATAAGGGCAGACTAGATGGACCATGAGGTCTTTTTCTGCCGTCAGACTTCTATGTTTCTATGTTTCTAAGACTGGTGGACTTCAATTCCACCAAGTCCTAATGTTTCCAAAGTTGGTCTAGATTCTTGATGATTTCTTTGTTTCCATATAAAGAGCTGACAGATAAGTTACTGAAGATTGGACTTAATCCCTGGATAGTTCGGTGGATTTGTAGCTGGCTGAAGCGTAGATACCAGAGGGTTGTTGTTAATGACGAGTATTCTGAGCAGAGACAGGTTATAAGTAGTGTGCCACAAGGGTCTGTTCTGGGTCCTAGTGTTTTTAATATGTTTGTGAGTGACATAGGGGAAGGTTTGGTAGGGAAGGTTTGCCTATTTGTGGATGACTCTAAAGTGTGCAATAGGGTTGATATTCCTGGAGGCGTCTGTAATATGGCAAATGATTTAGCTTTACTAGATAAGTGGTCAAAGCAAGGGAAACTGCAGTTTAATGTCTCCAAATGTAAAATAATGCACTTGGAGAATAGGAATCCTCAATCTGAGTATTGTATTGGCAGTTCTGCGTTAGCAAAAACTTCAGAAAAGAAGGATTTAGGGGTAGTTATTTCTGGGTGAGCAGTGTGGTCGGGCAGTAGAAAAAGCAAGTAGAATGCTTGGCTGCATAGCTAGAGGTATAACAAGCAGGAAGAGGAGATTGTGATCCTGTTGTATAGAGCACTGGTGAGACCCCATTTGGAATACTGTGTTCAGTTCTGGAGACCTCACCTACAAAAAGATATTCATAAAATTGAACGGGTTCAAAGAATGGTTACAAAAATGGTGGAAGGTCTTAAGCATAAAACTTATCAGGAAAGACCTCATGAACTCCATCTCTATAGTCTGGAGGACAGAAGGGAAAGGGGGACATGATCGAAACATTTAAATATGTTCAAGGGTTTAATAAGGTTCAGGAGGGAAGTGTTTTTAATAGGAAAGTGAACACAAGAACAAGGGGACACAATCTGAGGTTAGTTGGGGAAAAGATCAGAAGCAACATGAGAAACATTATTTGATGGAAAGATTCGTAGATGCTTGGAACAAATGTCCAGCAGACATGATTGGTAAATCCAGTCACTGAATTTAAACATGCCTGAGATAAACATATATCCATCCTAAGATAAAATACAGGAAATAGTATAAGGGCAGACTAAATGGACCAGGAGGTCTTTTTCTGCCGTCAATCTTCTATGTTTCTATCTATAGATATAGAGATAGATAGATAGATAGATAGATAGATAGATAGATAGATAGATAGATAGATAGATAGATAGATAGATAGATGAACCCTTTGGTGAAAATGTAGTTCAGAAAAACACCAAGGTGGACACTAAACTTTAACTCAGTTGAATAAAGGTTTGTTTAGGTGGATACTTTTGAAGGTAGTTTAATGAAAAGAAGGACCAGGGGAGACATGATAGCAGTGTTCCATTATCTCAGGGGTTGCCACAAAAGGAGTCAACTTATTCTCCAAAGTGCCTGAGGGCAGGACAAGAAGCGATGGGTGTAAACTAAACAAGGAGAGAAGCAACTTAGAACTAAGGAGAAATTTTCCTGACAGTGAGAACAATCGATCAGTGGAACGGCTTGTCTCCAGAAGTTGTGAATGCTCCAACACTCATAGTTTTAAAGAAGATGTTGGATAACCATCTCTTTGACATGGTGCAGGGTCTCTTCCTAAGAAAGGGGTTGGACTAGAAGACCTCCAAGGTCCCTCCCAACTCAATTATTCTGTTATCATAGCCAGATGCCCTTAAGTCATTGATTCCCGGAGTCATTGGCTATGGCTTTGATCATCCCTTTAATTTCCATCTAAAGTTTCGCTTGAATAATAGAACTCAAATTGGGTGGAACATCGCTCGACTATAAATAAGGAGAGAGAAGAGTGTTCAAAGTTAAGACACAGTTTATGAAGCTTGCAAAAAGTCAATGGGAATACAGTGGTACCTCATCTTACGAACCCCTCTTCTAATGAACTTTTCAAGATACTAACCCGGTGTTTAAGATTTTTTTGCCTCTTCTTCCCAACTATTTTCACCTTATGAACCCAAGCAGCTGCTGCTGGGATGAAGGGGTTTCTTTTCCCCCCTTTTTTTGAAGAAAGGAAAGGGAGGGGCTGCTTGGAGAAGGAAACATTTTGCAGAGAACAATGTGCTTGCAAAGGAACTGAAAGGGTGTCTTTTGAAGAAAGAAAAGGGAGGAGGGAGGGGCAGCTTGGGGAGGAAAATTTTTGCAGAGAACAAGGTGCTTGCAAAGGAACTGAAAGGGTGTCTTTTTAAGAAAGAAAAGGGAGGAGGGAGGGGCAGCTTGGGGGAGAAAATTTTTTGCAGAGAACAACGTGCTTGCAAAGGAACTGAAAGGGTGTCTTTTGAAGAAAGAAAAGGGAGGAGGGAGGGGCAGCGTGGGGGAGGAAAATTTTTGCAGAGAACAAGGTGCTTGCAAAGGAACTGAAAGGGTGTCTTTTTAAGAAAGAAAAGGGAGGAGGGAGGGGCAGCTTGGGGGAGGAAAATTTTTGCAGAGAACAACGTGCTTGCAAAGGAACTGAAACGGTGTCTTTTTAAGAAAGAAAAGGGAGGGGTGCCCCCCTTGCCTTTCTTCCTTCCCAGTCACCCTTTAGCCTAGCCTTGCTTCTTCCACCCGCCCCCTTTAGCTGCTCCTCCCTGCCCTCTGTTCGCCTCCCTTCTAAAGTTTGGGATTTTCCTGAAGGATTTGCACGCATTATTTGCTTTTACATTGATTCCTATGGGAAACATTGTTTCGTCTTACGAACTTTTCACCTTACGAACCTCCTCCTGGAACCAATTAAGTTCGTATGATGAGGTACCACTGTACTCAGTTTGAGTTTAGAGCGTGCAATTGTGATAGAGAATTCATTTTTACAGTAAGACCCTCATCATTTCCACAGGCCTGACGGCTTAACTCCCTGCATCTTTTTTTTTTTTTTCAATGAAGGTGCAAGAATTTTGAAAGCTGCTGTAAAAGTTCAATTGCTCCAGGGAAGCGTAGTTTTACAATTTGGTAATGCACTTAAAAAGGGCTATCCCCCCCCCCCAAATTTAAAAAAATAAAAAAAATCCATCCAGCAAAAGCGAATAGGAGCCAGGTATCAATTTTACATGACTCAAAAAAGGTCTTCTGGAAATAATAAAGATACCTTTCACGAAATTGTCAGCCTTCCCATTCCACCACCCTTCCACCTCTCACAATACTAGACAACACAGTAGACAACCTTCAAATTTCTAGGTTCTATCATATCTCAAGACCTAAAATGGTCACCTAACATCAAAAACATTATCAAAAAAGCACAACAAAGAATGTTCTTTCTGCACCAGCTCAGGAAGCTCAAACTGCCCAAGGAGCTGCTGATCCAGTTCTACAGAGGAATCATTGAGTCTGTCATCTGCACCTCTATCACTGTCTGGTTTGGTGCTGCAACCCAACAGGACCGACACAGACTTCAGAGGACAATCAGAACTGCAGAAAAAACAATTGCTGCCAACCTGCCTTCCATTGAGGACCTGTATACTGCACGAGTCAAAAAGAGGGCAGGGAAAATATTTACTGACCCCTCACATCCTGGACACAAATTGTTTCAACTCCTACCCTCAAAACGTCGCTACAGAGCACTGCACACCAAGACAACTAGACACAAGAACAGTTTTTTTCCGAACGCCATCACTCTGCTAAACAAATAATTCCCTCAACACTGTCAGACTTTCTACTAAATCTGCACTTCTATTCTAGTTTTTCTCATCATTCCTATCACCCATTTCCTCCCATGTTGACTGTATGACTGTAACTTGTTGCTTGTATCCTAAGATTTTTATTAATATTGCTTCATCATTGCTTATTGACCCCTATGACAATCATTAAGTGTTGTACCACATGATTCTTGACAAATGTATATTTTATTTTATGTACGCTGAGAGCATCTGCACCAAGACAAATTCCTTGTGTGTCCAATCACACTTGGCCAATAAAAATTCTATTCTATTCTACTACTGAAGTGAACAACAGATAGCACATGAACCCATTTGGTGAAAATATACGAGTAGTTCAGGCAAGTGCCCTGGTGGACAATGTTGTACATACTCCTGATCAGTTGGAGGATGATAAAGATATTGAGGACTCGGATTCAGATAGTGTTTATGAATTAGTGGGGGGCCCGGGGTTACAGGTAGTAGAACAGGTGGGAGGCCAGCCACAGGATGGGGCTATGAGTTCAGGATCTAGCGAGGGAGAATCAGACGCTCGCTGGGTTAACCCTAAATTCAGAAGGGTTCAGAAACATAGAGAGCAGAGGTCTGGAAGAAGATATTAAGGAGAGGAATGGGTTAAATATTGTAGTGATGTATTTGGCACGTCAGGGGGTCAGTGGAGAAGAAGGGTGGAGTTTCAACATTGCTGAAAAGAATAAAGGATGTGTTTTTGCCACGCTAAAGTAAGCCAAAGTATTTTATATTGTATTTAGTCAGTGCTGCTGTTTTTCAAAGTTATGTGGTTAGGAAAATAAATCTTGTTTAAGTGAAGCAGGAAAAGGAATGTGAGAAATGCGGCTAAGAGAGAGATAATGGACCGAGTGCTGTATGGAATGTGTTTGAAGTACAGGAGAGCAGAGAAATAAACGGAGTAGCTTTGTTCATGAAATGATGCATTTAATAAGTTATTTGTAATTACTAAATTTCTACCAGAAACCAGAACAGACAATATTTAGCGTAATTGAACAATTTTTCTATAAGGTGCATCATTTTGAAGGCAGACTTACCGTAATTTTCAGAGTATAAGATGCACCTTAATTTTGGGGGAAGAAAATAGGGCGGGGGAATCTACCTTCCAGGTATTCATCTGGCTAGCATCCTTAGTCTGGTCAGCTTCAGCACATTTTTTATTCCCCGGTTAGGGCTGGAAAGAAAATCTTTGGAGGGAGTCACAATAAAAACAAGCCTGCAAAGACTTGGGGCTGAAAAAAAATTCTTCGGAGGGTGTAGCATTAAAAAAAATCCTGCAAACAGGGAAGATTGTTAGCACCTTGTTAGGGATGAAAAAAAATCTTCGGAGGGAGTAGCAATGAAAACAAGCCTGCAAGCCAGATTGTTAGCACCGTGTTACAGCTTTAAAAAACCATTTTTGGAGGGAGTAGCAATGAAAACAAGGCTGCAAGCCAGATTGCTAGCATTTCATTAGGGCTTAAATTTTTTTCCGGAGGGATTAGCAATGAAAACAAGCCTGCAAGACAGATTGTTAGCACCGTGTTACAGCTTAAAAAACCATTTTTGGAGAGAGTAGCAATGAAAACAAGCCTGCAAGACAGATTGTTAGTACCTTGTTACAGCTTAAAAAACCATTTTTGAAGGGAGTAGCAATGAAAACAAGCCTGCAAGCCAGATTGTTAGCACCTGGTTAGGGTTTAAAGAAACAATTTTTGGAAGGAGTAGCAATGAAAACAAGCCTGCAAGCCAGATTGTTAGCACCTCGTTAGGGCTTAAAAAACCATTTTGGAGGGAGTAACAATGAAAACAAGCTGGAAGGATGCGGGAAGATCGTTAGCACCTCAATAGGGATGAAAGAAAAAGCTTAGTAAAAGCTACATTCGATGTTCTGAACTTCCAATTGGCCAGCAGGGCCATTTTTCACCATTCCCAGGCTTCAGGAGGCTTTTCTGAACCCTGGGGAGAGCAAAAATGGCCGAAAAAGCCAAAAATCAACTGGCCAACATGTGTATGTGCTCTGGAACTGAGATAGAGCATAGATCCCAAGATTGATGAACAAACCACTAGTTAATGGGTTACCACGAAGGTCTGAATACTTGTCAATCCCCACCTTTCTGTTTACAATACTCTAGCGCTGATATTAACAATGTTAACAATGCATTATGACGACATGTGGGGTGGGGATTAGCAACCCACAGATTTAGGAACCTGGTTTATAAATGGCATTATGTGGCCTGTCATTTCTGGAGAACAATTTTGTGCCCAATGCAAACCAAAGGGGGATTCTCGACCATCGATGTTCGAATTTCCCAGGCTAGATGGACCATGTGGTCTTTTTCTGCCCTCAGTCTTCTATGTTTCTATGAATTTTGTATGTTTCTCCTTCAATTTCGCAACAATGCAAAGGACGGACTCCAAGGAATAGTTAAACAGATGATGTCAATTGAGGTGATTCATTGATCTTGATCGTTTCCTGGTTGCTTATTTGTACCCTACGACAATCATTAAGTGTACCCCACGATTCTTGACAAATGCATCTTGTCTTTTTATGTACACTGAGAGCGTGTAGATCAATGACATAAATTCCTTGGGTGTCCAATCACACTTGGCCAATAAAATAATTCTATACTATTGAAACCAGAACGCATACGATATCAACGTGGCTTGTAGGTGACACCAATCCTTCGGCTCTCCGAGCTCTAAAATTTTATTTAATTTTCTTTTAGAATTGACCCTTGCAGTTCGAAATCAACTCCCTTGGCTTGGATTAGGTCAATATGTTCAGCGGAAAGATTATAACTCGGAGGAAAGAGTTAACCACAAGAGCGAGAGAGGCCTTCGGTGGAAGCAAGGAAGATAAACTCAGCATTTTGAAGGGTCATCTCATCCGTTGCCTCAACCCCCTTTCCCATCTCCATTCCATGAATTTAGATCCCTCCCACATCAAGGGTTCAAGCCACCATTTTGAAAACTGTGAGATCCCTCCCACACTGAGGGTTCAAGCCGCCATTTTGAAAACTGTCAGATCCCTCCCACACTGAGGGTTCGAGCCGCCATTTTGAAAACTGTCAGATCCCTCCCACACTGAGGGTTCGAGCCGCCATTTTTAAAACTGTTAGATCCCTCCCACATTGAGGGTTCAAGCTGCCATTTTGAAAACTGTTAGATCCCTCCCACATTGAGGGTTCAAGCCGCCATTTTGAAAACTGTTACGCAGCTGCCGTTCTTTATAAAAAGACGTGTTTACGTCTGATCCATGGAACTCTTTCCACAGTGACCAACCGGATGTTAAGGATGGGACCAATTTGTGGGACCGAAATGCCTGGACAGAGGACCCCCGAATCCTTTCCGCCTGGGGGGAAGGCTGCCTTGACTCAGAAAGATGTGGAGGAAACTCGGTTTCCCGCCGCGGCGAAGATCCTGCTACGGAGGAGAAAAGGACTCCCTATTTGCGTCCTTTTACAACGAACACTGAAGACTTTCAGAAAGAGCAAGTAACACTTAGGTTGCAAAAAGGTCACTTAAAAATGGGGCACTGCGCCTTTTAAGCGCAGCAAGGCCGGTCAAAGGAATCCTGTAGGAAAACTTACAAATGACAGCAATACTGATTTTGTTTTTTTTTCTTGTCAAGTTTCAGCAAAGAAAGCCTCGAAAACATCAGGAAGGGATCATACCAAAATTGTTCAAGATCACAAAACCTAAAAGCCTCCTCGATCGGACTCGGGGAAATATATGTCGTGTTAAAAACTTGATAGAAATATGGACCACACTTCACGGCTTGGCAGTAATGCTGGTTGTCGCAGTGAGAGATGGGCCGGAGGGAAAAGAAAGAAATAAGCCATATAATCAGCCAGCTGTTTTGCTTTTTCTCCAAAAAAACCCCTCCCCAAAAATCCACATGCCCAGAGCAAAGATGATTTAGCTGTCAGATAAGAAAGATTCGAGGCTTATTATAAAAAAAATGGAAATGGTTGGATCAACTGATCTACGTCCCGTGGAATAGCCAGAAGTTGTAAAACGAGAAGCAACTCTGCTACATAGGCTGTGGTTGTTACAGTAGAACTCTACAGTAAATCTAATTACATTGTGAGAAGAAATGGTTAAACAAGTCTACAAACATAAACAGAAAAGGAAGGGAGGGAGGGAGGGAGGGAGGGAGGAAGGAAGGAAAGAAAAAAGGAAGGAAGGATGGATGGATGGATGGATGGAAGGAAGGAAGGAAAGAAGGATGGAAGGAAGGAAGGAATGAAAGAAGGAAGGAATGAAAGAAGGAAGGAAAGAAAGAAGGAAGGAAGGGTGGAAGGAAGGAAGGAAGGAAGGAAAGAAAAAAGAAAGGAAGGAAAGAAAAAAGGAAGGATGGAAGGATGGATGGAAGGAAGGAAAGAAGGATGGAAGGAAGGAATGAAAGAAGGAAGGAAGGAAAGAAGGAAGGAAGGAAGGGTGGAAGGAAGGAAGGAAGGAAAGAAGGAAGGATGGAAGGAAGGAAGGAAGGAAGGAGGGAGGGAGGGGATGGAAAGGTCAACAAAGGTGAAGAGAGGAAGGAGGGAGGGAGGAAGAATAAAAGAAAAAAGGAGGGAGGAAAGAAGGGAGGGAGGGAAGGGTCAACAAAGGTGAAGGAAAGAAGGAAAGTAAAGAGGAAGGAAGGAAGGAAATAAATGTCCAACGAGTAAGATACAGTAATACATTTTATCTCGCCAACTCTTTCTATGACCTGTGCTACTACCGCTTTGCTAAAGGGATCGATGGTACACTAACCTTCTCACAACAAACAATTAAGGACATGTTTCAAACATTCAACTGGATACTATTTTAATTTCAAGATACCCCAGATTAGAAATTCTCCAACTGTTTCAGGAGCAAAACTAACCCTTTCCAATCATTTTGGAATCGTTGCAAATTCTAAACGCTTCCAGAATGAACGAAGATGTGTCACTTCACCTCGAAACATGAAAGGGGATTATTAATAATTTTTGGGGGGCGTGGGGAGGAACCCAAAAGCATTTTGGATGATCCAAAATGGGATGTTTTGAATGTAAATTGCTGGACGTTTTCAGAAACAGTTCTAAACTCCACTCAGCTGGCAGGATTGCAAAGACTCCATGAGACAAAATAGGGAAGGAACAATAGCAGATGTACACCAACCCAAGCTAAATAGAGAAGTGTTCGGGTTTTCCTCTTATTATAGCGATTTGAAAAATGCTGTCGAAAAAGTTTCTGGCAAGGAAATCCATGGCACGAAAAATTTGGTGGGGAAAGCGAGTCGAATGCCTGGCTGCATAGCTAGAGGTATAACAAGCAGGAAGAGGGAGATTGTGATCCCGCTGTATAGAGCGCTGGGGAGACCCCATTTGGAATAATACTGCGTCCAGTTCTGGAGACCTCACCTACAAAAAGGTCTGCTCTGGGTCCTATTCGTTTTAATATGTTTGTGAGTGACGTAGGGGAAGATTTGGTAGGGAAGGGTGGCCTATTTGCCGATGACTCTAAAGTGTGCAAGAGGGTTGATATTTCTGGAGGTGTCTCTAATATGGCAAATGATTTAGCGTTACTAGATAAGTGGTCAAAGCAATGGAAACTGCAGTTTTATGTCTCCAAATGTAAAATAATGTACTTGGGGAAAAGGAATCCTCAATCTGACTATTGTATTGGCAATTCTGTGTTAGCAAAAACTTCAGAAGAGAAGGATTTAGGGATAGTTATTTCTGACAGTCTCTAAATGGGTGAACAATGCGGTCAGATGGTAGGAAAGCAAGTAGAACGCTTGGCTGCATAGCTAGAGGTATAACAAGCAGGAAGAGGGAGATTGTGATCCCGCTGTATAGAGCGCTGGTGAGACCCCATTTGGAATAATACTGTGTCCAGTTCTGGAGACCTCACCTACAAAAAGAGATGGATAAAATTGAATGGGTTCAAAGATGGGCTACAAAAATGGTGGAAGGTCTTCAACATAAAACGTATCAGGAAAGACTTCACGAACTCCATCTGCATAGTCTGGAGGACAGAAGGGAAAGGGGGGACATGATCAAAACATTTAAATATGTCAAAGGGTTAAATAAAGATCAGTAGGGAAGTGTTTTTAATAGGAAAGTGAACCCAAGAACAAGGGGGCACAATCTGGCGTTAGTTAGGGGAAAGATCAGAAGCAACGTGAGAAAATATTATTTTACGAAAAGAGTAGTAGATCCTTGGAACAAACTTCCAGCAGACGTGGTTGGTCAATGCACAGGAACTGAATTTAAACATGCCTGGGAGAAACATAGATCCATCCTAAGATAAAATACAGGAAATAGTATAAGGGCAGACTAGATGGACCATGAGGTCTTTTTCTGCCATCCATCTTCTGTGTTTCTAAATCAAACTAATCGAAGGTGGTAAGAAACAGATCCTGTAACCACGCTTGGTCCAGAAGCTGCAAGTTTTACATCAGTGGCAGGAGCCGTAGCAAATTACAATGTTAGTCGATCTCCTGCCCCTAAAAGAGAGCCAGAAGTGGGCTTTCTCCAGTAGATCAAAGTCTCCTGTTTGTGTGGATTGTCAGGAATCTTCACGCCCAAGATCTGTAGATAGTGTCTACTGAATTGTACTGGTTACCTTGAAACTTTTGCTAACAATTGTGATAAGCGACTTTTGGGAAAAAGGAGAAAAGGAGACTCGGTTGGCGGGCCCCAGGGGAAGAGCCTTCTCTGTGGCGGCCTCAACTCTCTGGAAACAGCTCCCCCCAGAGATTAAAACTGCCCCCACCCTCCTTGCCTTTCGTAAACTCCTCAAAACCCACCTTTGTTGTCAGGCAAGGGGGAACGGAGATATTTCCCCCGGGCCTATATAATTTATGTATGGCATGTTTGTATGTATGTCTGCTTAATAATGGTTTTTTAAAAATATTTTAAATTTTAAATTGTAAGTTATTAGATTTGTCATGAACTGTTTTCTTGTGATTTGTCATGAACTGTTTTCTCCGAATCTACGGAGAGGGGCAGCATACAAATCTAATAAATAATAATAATAATAATAATAATAATAATAATAATAATAATAGGAATCTGATAAATGAGACTCCAGAAAAGGAGAGTGATAAAACTGGACCATCAGGAAGTTCCTCAACTAATCGAATTCTTTTTTTTTTAATGTCTTTTTCTTGATCACCTCTACATATCAAATGTAGAAAATATCAGATAGCTGTTAGAGGCAACGTCAGTGACCTTCTGGTTAACTAAGCCAGAAATTTGAAGAATTTAGGAAACGTTTATCGTTTGATTAGCGTTCAGAAAACCAGGTATTTCTTTCAGGGTAGAGAAAAATCAGACTTTTGCAAATACATGTCTGATTTCTCTGGGTTAGTTCTGCGCCAATTTGAGATGTAATCCTAAATCAAACCTGACACAGGGAAAATCTCAGTGAAGCAAAGCAGAATTAAAAAATTGAAAATTTGGCATTACATATTTTTGGAGGCAGGAGGTTGACTGTATATGAATAATGTGTAAGGCATTTGGAATACAAGAACGTAAAATATACCTGTGTTTCCCTGAAAATAAGACCCTGTCTTATATTTTCTTTGAACCCTGAAATAAGTGCTTGGCCTTATTGCTCTGCACTCAAAAGTCTGATTGGGCTTATTATCAGGGGGTGTCTTATTTTTTGGGGGGAAAGGGTAGACTCCTAGGAACCTTGGAGGTCTTCTCATCCAACCTCCTCCTCACGATAGGAAATCTTATATCTGTTGTGGTTAGCTCTGGCCCAGCTCCTGCCCCAAGGACTGTGGATGTGGGGGAGACATCCACATGCTGCAGGCCTGTTTTGCTCCTGGTGGAATCTGCTGATGAAGGCTCCTCTGACCAAGAAGACATGAGTGACAGGGAGGAGGAGAGTGGGGCAGACAGCTCAGAAGGAGATCAATTATCTAGCTCCTCCTTGGATTCAGAACAAGAGTTAATGATACAGCCACGCATGCGGAGAGCGATGCATAGGCAACAACAACTGAGAGATTATTATCAAAGAAAATGAGGCCGCCTGTGGTTGGGTGGGGCTGTGGTGATTAGTGAGGCTGCTATAAATAGCAGCCTGTGGGTTTGGCCATTGTGGAGGATTATCTGACCATTATGTTTCGTGACTGCTTTGCTGACTTTGACCTTTTGTGTGCTGATTTTTCCCTGCTTTGAAACTAAACCAGAGCAAAGTGTGTTTCACTTTGTGAAAGAAGAAGGACTGTGAATTGCCTCACAGCTGCAAGCTAAGTATCACAGAACTGATAAGGGACTTGTACAAATTACCAGTTTGTTTGGAGACAAGTGCTCTTTGCTATACCGAAAGAGGGCTTAGTTTAAGTGAATTTTCATTATAAAGAACATTGTTTTGAATTTTCAAACGTTTGTGTGTCTGAAATTTGTACCTGTGAATTTTTGGGAGGATTCTACCAGAGAGCCAGACAGAACAATATCATCCCAGTCCAAGGGTTGTCCAATCCTATTGCTGAAAACCTCCAGCCATTTCAATTCAAAACATCTCATTTTGTATCTAAAATGCTTTTGGATTATATATACACTGCTCAAAAAAAAATTAAGGGAACATTTAAAACAACACAATATAATTCCAAGTCAATCAAACTTCTGTGAAATCAAACTGTCCACTTAGGAAGCAACACTGGTGGACAATCAATTTCACCTGCTGTTGTGCACATTCAACTTTGTATAGAACAAAGGATTCAAGGAGAATACAGTGTTCCCTCGATTTTCGCAGGGGATGCGTTCCGAGACCGCCCGCGAATGTTGAATTTCCGCGAAGTAGAGATGCGGAAGTAAATACACCATTTTTTGGCTATGAACAGTATCCCAAGCCTTCCCTTAACACTTTAAACCCCTAAATTACAATTTCCCATTCCCTTAGCAACCATTTAGATTATTACTCACCATGTTTATTTATTAAAGTTTATTTTAAAAAATATTTATTAAAGGCGGACGAAAGTTTGGCGGTGACATATGACATCATCGGGTGGGAAAAACCGTGGTATAGGGGGGAAAACCGCGAAGTATTTTTTAATTAATATTTTTGAAAAACCGTGGTATAGACTTTTCGCGAAGTTTGAACCCGCGAAAATCGAGGGAACACTGTATTTCATTCATTCAGATCTAGGATGTGTTCTTTGAGCGTTCGCTTTATTTTTTTTTTGAGCAGTATATATTTTTTAAAAAAATCTGAACATCTTTGAATTTCTTTGAGGGCCACCTCAAAGGGGTGTCCAATGGGCACTCTAATTACTCAGGAATTAGAGGAACTGTTCAACTTTTTTTTTCTTGAAATGCCCTGCTTTCTGCTTCTATCAACACACACAGGCGACCTCGACATTATTGTCCACAACGCAGTGCATGAAATCTAACCTCAAAACCAATGCAATGGAAATAGGTGTCAATATTTTGAAGACAGGTGGAATCAGCCAACTGTAGAACATTTGGCGAAAGGGATAATTTTTGCTTTTCTCTCTCCCCACCCACTCTTAAATGCGAAGAACGGGGTCAAACAGAGAATTCTAAAGTATGAGAGCCAACACCCCATTATCCTGCAATCCTACAATGTTTGGGAGAAAGTTTTGGAGGTCCCCGGGATTGAAAAAAGGATTCCAACTTTGTAAGGGGATACCCAACCACAGATCCTTCCTCTCAAACCCCTTCTCTCTCTGACATTAGAACTCTGATGTCATAAATGAGCCAAAGTAGATGCTTCCTAAACATGCCAAAAAAATAAGAGGTCTAAAACCCTGGGAAACTGAACTTCAAGAACCAGAGACACTCCTTCAAATTAGCTTCTAATTTAGAGTCAAAACCCGGATTCGGCAGAGGTTAATTCACTCCTAGGGGGAAACCAACTCTTTTTAAAAATAAAAATAATAAAAATCCATTCTTCTCTTCCTTTTTGCTCACCCCCCACCCCCCAAAAATAGTAATAGTAAGTGGCAGGGTCTAAATAATTTTGGAGATTTCCAACATTGGGAATCCTTAAGGAATGAGGTAGGGCTCATTGTACGCCAAGTCTTAAGAAAAATCTCCAACGGGTTTCAGGCAAGGTGGAACAAAGCGGGTGGAATAGAAAGGGAATTTTTAAAACATTGAAAACTTCATTCAGGCCTTATCCTGGAGCCTGTCTTCTGCCAACATTGTTCAAATTACTTTGTCCTCCTGCCAAATACGACGTATCCCAGGAGACAAGCTTTAAGTCCAGGTTCCTAAGTGCTAGGCTAAAGTTTCCTTCAGCATGGGTTTCCTAAAGCTTCTCGGTGCTATGTCTTTATTTGGTTGCCACCTGAGCCAGAATGAGGACCTATGCCAGTGATGGTGAACCTTTCTTTCCTTGGGTGCCAAAAGAGCATGGGTGCGCATTATTGCGCATGCGTGAGTGCCCACACCCATAATTGAAACTGATTGGTTGCCGATCAGTTTCCGGTCACAATTCAAAGTGTTGGTTATGACCTATAAAGCCCTTCATGGCACCGGACCAGACTATCTCAGGGACCGCCTTCTGCCGCACGAATCCCAGCGACCAGTTACGTCCCACAGGGTGAGTCTTCTCCGGGTCCCGTCAACTAAACAATGTCAGATGGCGGGGCCCAGGGGAAGAGCCTTCTCTGTGGCGGCCCCGGCCCTCTGGAACCAACTCCCCCCAGAGATTACAATAGCCCCCACCCTCCTTGCCTTTCGTAAGCTCCTCAAAACCCACCTCTGCCGTCAGGCATGGGGGAATTAAGATATTCTTTCCCCCTAGGCTTCTACAATTTATGCATGATATGTTTGTATGTATGATTGGTTTTATAACAAGGGTTTTTAGCTGTTTTAATATTGGATTTTTACATTCTGTTTTTTGTCACTGTTGTTAGCCGCCCCGAGTCTACAGAGAGGGGTGGCATATAAATCCAATAAATAAATAAATAAATAAATTCAATGCCTGGGGAGGCAAAAACAGCTTCCCCTGTCCCCTCGGAGACTCCCTGCAGGCTGGAAATGTTTTCCAACTTCTTATGGGCCCAGTAGGCTCATGTTTCACCTTCCCCAGGCTCCAAGGCTTCCCTGGAGCCCAAAGAGGGTAGAAACACCCTCCCCCACCCCCTGGAGGCTCTCTGGAAGCCTCCCAGAGCATCTGTGTGAGCCAAAACTCAGATGGCTGGCATACACATGCATGTTGGAGCTGAGCTAGGGCAACGGCTTGCGTGCCAGCAGATATGGCTCCCTGTGCCACCTGTGGCACCCGTGCCATAGGTTCACCATCACTGATCCATGCTCATATGCATCAGAGCTACTTAGGTTCTGTTGATTTTATGCTGCCCTCCTGGACAATTGGATCCTGCAGAAATCCATCCGTTCATGCTCATATGGTTGTGAGCATATATCATCTGGGCATGTGTTGATTAGGAACTGCTCATGTGATAAGCAATCCTTTCTTACAGCTGTACAGAACTCGGCATGCAAAGTTTCCCGATCTGGGCTGCCAAACTCCATCTGACCGCTAGGTGGCGCCAAAGACGACAAAAACGCTTTAAGTCTACTCCCCCTCTGTTAGATGACCCTTACTGCATTTTCCAGCTATGTCTCTATCTGTAGCATCTATTAGCATGGGTGTCTTGCTACTTTAAGTAAAAATTAAATAGATATTTTTATATATTCTTTAAATGGTGTTAAACAATAATAAGATCTTTTTTTCTTTTTATACAATGAAGACTTCTATTTTGAGCGGAGTGACTGTAGCTCCACTAAATGTTATATATTGTGTTTGTTATGTTTGTTTGTGAAAAAATAATAAAAAATATTTTAAAAAAAGAAGTAAAAGCTTCTTGTTTCCTGGTTAATGCATATCATTTCCTTTTAACAACCCCATAAAGACTGGGCAACTGAATGGAGCTAGCAGAGGATTTTAATGGCCGGATGCTATTCCCTGTCGCCAATGCGGAGTTCTGTTCAGCAGTTTTGTGAGCCCAGAGAGAGAGAAACATTTGCCTCTATCTAGGGTCGAACTCACAACCTCCTGATTGTGGAGGCAAGAGCTCCACTTCTAGGCAGTGAAGGGCCGCTCATCTTACCCCCTACCGGTGCGCCCTCCGAGGGCGTCGCAGGCATGTGCGTGCCCATCAGTGTGAGATTTGGTTTCTGCGCATGAGCAGCAAGCGAAATTTTGAATGAGGACATGCGTGCCAGTGAGATTTCGGCAATTTTTGCCAATACAGTGATACCTTGTCTTGCAAACTTAATTGGTTCCGGGATGAGGTTCTTAAGGTGAAAAGTTTGTAAGACGAAACAATGTTTTCCATAGGAATCAATGGAAAAGCGATTAATACATGCAAGCCCAAAATTCACCCCTTTTGCCAGCCGAAGTGCCCGTTTTTGCACTGCTGGGATTCCCCTGAGGCTCTCCTCCATGGGAAATCCCACCTCCGGACCTCTGTGTTTTTGCAATGCTGCGATTTCACTGAGGCTCCCCTCGCTGGGAAACCCCACCTCTGGACTTCCGTTTCCAGTGAAGTGCCCATTTTTGCGCTGCTGGGATTCCCCTGCTGAGATTCCCTTGCAGCATCACAAAAACACGGAAGTCCGGAGGTGGGGTTTCCTATGGAGGGGAGCCTCTGGGGAATCCCAGCAGCACAAAAACGGGTGCTTCGCTGGCAATGGAAGTCTGGAGGTGGGGCATCCCAGTGGCGGTAGTGGGTTTGTAAGGTGAAAATAGTTTGTAAGAAGAGGCAAAAAAATCTTAAACCCCGGGTTTGTATCTCGAAAAGTTTGTATGACGAGGCGTTTATAAGATGAGGTATCACTGTATTTTTGCTTCCATGCATGCGCAGAAGCAAAAAATCACCAAAAATCTTGCTCGCACACATATCCTCGCATGCGCAAAAGGCAAATCTCACACAGGGGCGCATCGGGTGCACATAGCTGCGCATGCATCCCAGAAGTTCCTACCAGGATGGAACACCTGAGTGTACCAGCTGCTGCCCACCCCTGCTGCTACTCCACCATTCCTGGTGAACACATATGCTACCTCTTTATTTATGAACCGACTGTTAAAACACTCGAATTCCTATTCCCACAAGGAGAATTAAGATGTATTCTTTCCATAATAGGAGAGAAAGGGGGAAACCAGCCATGGAATTATCCTTTGCTAAGACTAGGAATTAATTAAGGCATTTGTCTTTTTTTAAAAAAAGAATTAGAGTGATAATAATAGATGTAGATACTGTAACTGCAAGCATTATTTACAGGAAGTAGTTAGTAGCAGTACATGAAAATAGTTGCTTTATTAATGGTGCTTTATTATAAAAAAAGCGGGTGTGTTTGGTATCATTGGTCTTTTTGTCTTTCAAAATACGATGTTCGATTTTAAAAATCAGGCTGCAAAAATGTGCTTTGTGGGAAATTATCCAATAAAAATTTGTAGAGAGTAGCTGGAGAAGGAAAAGTATGTCTAAAAAGCATGGAAAGAATGTAATCATCCAAAGAGGCTACACACTACCAGAATATGGGTGAATTGGTGGAAAAAGTTTCACCGGCGACGTTGCTCAGAGAAAGGGATTCTTTAAAACACGGATCGACAACCTTGGCAACTTTAAGACTTCTGGACTTCAACTCCCAGAATTCCTCAGCCATCTAGGTAAAAGTTTGCTGACTGGGGAATTCTGGGAGTTGAAGTCCACAAGTTGCCAAGGTTGGAGACCCTTGCTTTAAATTTAAAAAAAACCCTGCAAATTAAGGATGAGTACCAATATTTCGATTAAGGCAAATTCTTATCGTTACGCAAAACAAAACAAAAAAAAGCAAGTGACTTGATCTGCAGTGCCGAGTTTTAAGGAATTGCCCACCTGTTCCTAATAAGTATTTATTTTTCATTGTGGGGGCGAGAGAGAGAGAGAGAGAGATAAATACACACGAGGCGTGCAGTTATACCAAATTCAAATAAATAAACTGTGGTCCCATAGGGTGAGACCACAAATAAATAAACTCAATAAATAAATAAATAAGTAACCAATCTGCGCTTTAACAGAAACAAGCTGGATTCGGCTCCTTTAATGCAGGGGTTCCCAAACTTGGCAACTTTTAAGACTTGTGGACTTCAACTCCCAGAATTCTCCAGGCAGCTATGCTATGCTGGCTGGAGGATCCTGGGAGTTGAAGTCCACAAGTCTTAAAGTCGCCAAGTTTGAAGACTTCTACCCTAATGCTAAGTAAGATGGATTCTCTTCAACAGAATCAATGATGTATTGCCTATCTCTGACTCATTTTGGCAAGCGTGATGTCCACTCTAGACAGAGGTCCCTAACCCACGGGCTGTGGCCCCTGGGAAACCAGGCCACCAAAGTGGCACACGGTTGTGCAAAGGTTCATTTGCACCTGTGTAGGGTTTTATGTTGCATGCTTGAAACCGTTCCCCCCTCTGCTGAAGTTACCGCCAGCAGTAAACAGATAGAATAGTGTCGGGGATCCCTGCACTAAGGTACATAATACCTGCCTATCAGCCGTGAATTGTAAAACTACCACACCTGGACTGCAAATATCCATGTGACCACTAGACACACAAAAAGATTTAGAGTTTTTTGTGTCGTTTTCTTAGTCGCCATCTGGATTCTTGCCAGTCCATTTATTATCTTCATTCCAGTCTATTAGAGTATTTCTTTGGGATTGGAACACCTGTAAAAATTCGCTTTTAAAAAGTGGAAATGTTAGGAAACCTTGCTTCGTCATCCCTTCCTTAATCATCTCCTGGACTTAACAGCAATAGCACTTAGACTTATATACCGCTTCACGGTGCTTTGACAGCCCTCTCTAAGCGGTTTACAAAGTCAGCCTCTTGCCCCCAACGATCCGGGTCCTCATTTTACCCACCTCGGATTGACAGAAGGCTGAGTCAACCTTGAGCCTGGTGAGATTTGAACTGCCAAATTGCACGCAGCCGGTAGTCGGCAGAAATAGCCTGCATTCTAACCACTGCGCTACCACGGCTCATAACCTTAACTCATAACTTTAACTCTAACTTTAATAACAAAGTTAGAAAAATTGAAATGAGCAATTGGACAACTTGCCACTCACCATCGGACAATTCAACAGTTCACTTTTGAGTATTCGAAATAATTAAAAATAGATTTTAATTTTCTGTCCTTCCCATTTCATTTTGTCCCTCCTTTTACATCCTTTAATAATTCTGTTCCATCGTTTCTTTGATAGTAATATAACTCTTGTCCCGCAGCGAGTTGGCTGTGCCAGGTTCGCTGCGTTGAATTGTCCCAGTTCCGCTAAAGTGCAAATGAGGAAGTGAAAAAAATGCACTAGCGTGCTCAGCTAAAATCGGAAAATAAATAGAAGCGGACAAAGGGGGGGAAGGTTTAAAAACCCGCCATTCGTCTATTACGAATGCATTCTCAGAAATCTCTCAAAATCTTTGGGCTCAACCTCAGATGAAAGTCACTTGCTAGTGCAATGATATTTTACGGGGGTTCTCGTACAAACAATTGCAGTCTTTAGAATAATTCTGAGATATCAAGAAAGCCAGACATTCATGGGTGTGTTTTAAAAAAAGTCCTCGATGAAAATATTCTCTTCTCTGTCTACAACATTCTGCACCCCAAGCTAATTCATTTACTCACTGGACTGATGGTTGAGTTCATGATTAATCCGTATTTTTACATCAAACCCAAGAGTATGTTTGAGGGATTGGTTTGGGTTTTTCAATTTTTTTCCATTCGATTGTGGGTTGTGGGTTTTTTCCCCCCAGTTTGCTATTTGATAAAAAGCAGAATTTAAAATGCTGCATAACAATTGGGGATAACTTTTCAGTTATTATTATTTTCTAAACCCTGAAATAAATACCTGTCAATCTGATTTATGACTGGGCCTGTAAATAGTTATTCAGGTGAATGTTTTCATCTGTATAAAACCCATTTTCCCCCCGCATTTGAGAAGATAAATTAAATATACCCTCCTTCGCTTTTCAGCTTTTGCATTTCACAGTCGATTCAAATATCTGTTTAACAATATAAAACTTAAGATTCAATTGCATCACACCGCAATATTTGGTTTCTCACACAGCAAGAAAAGAAAAAAAAAACCACTCAAAGACCTGTTCAATAAACTACACTCTACCGTGAAAAAGAAAAGGGGGGAAAAATCTAGGAAAAACAAAACGAAACCTTTTAACAGAATAGCAGCTTCGTCATCATGCAAAAATTACCCTTGGAAACCAACATTCAATATATTCACACAAAGACATTTGTATTCACAAACGTTGCGTCTCGAAAACTTTGGAGGACTTTAAAAACCGGTAAGACAGTGCTTTGAGAACAAGGAGGTTCCATACAGACATTATCAACAGCTTGCGCAACGAAGGACAAGATAGTGGGATGATACGTTCTTTAAAAAAAAAATCAATTTTGACATTGTTTGCCTTTTTTTTTCCCAGAACTTTGCATCCCGTTCATGAAGTTATGGAAGCGGATTGGTTTTTTAGGAAAAAAAAAAAAGACGATCTGTTATATAAGGCATTTTACATCATGGTGAAAAGTCTCGCAGTGTCTCAATTCAATGCTTGAAGTTCTCCAGATCTTCGACATCGATCCCACCGCCGTTTCCAAAAGGAAACTTTTTAGCTGTCTTCTTTTCTATTGTTTTTTTTAAAAAAAGGTCCTTTCTATTTTAAAACTGGTCGCCGCCTTCTCAACCATCCTTTCGAATTTCCCCTCCCCTCCAGAATATTTGAAATTCCTGGGGTTCAGGTTTGCTGACGCCGTTGCATTGATGGGCTTGGAGTTGGCAGTGGAAGCAATGGACGAGAAGCAGTAGTGAAGACACCGCCTCTGTGTTTGGTAAAACCGCGGCATGGATTTATGCTTGGTTTTTCCCACCGGCGCACCGGTGTGAAACGAAGTTGAGTTTGTATTCAAAGAAAGTTGAAAGCAGGCATGTAAATAATCGGTATTCTAAACCAAAAAGGCGAAGGAATTGGCAAACGTCTTTTCTCCCCTTTTCCTTTGCAAATCAGGCATTCCAATGTCGAAGGAGTGCGACCCACTCACAAATTGCATTCGGACAAATAAAACAGAAACGAGGTGACCTCTTAAAGGGGAGCCCTTTTTTTAAAAAAACAACGCAGAGTCTTCAAAAGCACACACACAAGAGAAGACCTTACCCCCAACCCTGCAAACTCCACAGTAAAGCACATACAGAATTCGGTTCTGAATGGCCTGGATGATGAAGCATTCACACACGTGTTAACGGATCCGACACACCAACATGCAGCCACGGTTGGTGCCTCCGAACGCCATCTCCCCGAGAAGAATTTTTTTTTCCCGAGTCACTGGCGACGACGTTTGAATCTGCAGCTGGAGCAGACGGGACCCTCCTTGTTTTTTTTCCTTGAATGAAAAAAATGGTGGGCTAACGTTTTGGCAGGATCTCGGTTGGGTTTAGATTAGGTTTTTTTGGGGGGTGGGTTTCTCAGGGTCATAATTGGCCTGCTCTGCTTCCAGATAACATCCAGAGCAGGATAAACTGGATTCCTACCATAGACCAGAGTGATGGGTTCAATCCAGAAACTCCACCACACTCAGTTGAATCGTCCTGTTGGTAGAAGAGAGAGACACAGAGAAAGAGAGATTTATTAGAAATCATGGAAACATCACTAGACAGATGTTGACTTCTTTACCCAATAATCTTCTCGCTGGGAACCTTTTTGTGCAATTTAGTCTCACCGAGTGGACCCATGCGGGCATCAGGCTCTGAACAGTTCCTAAAATACAGTGGTACCTCTACTTATGAACTTAATTCATTCTGTGACCAGGTGGTCAAGCAGAAAGGTTTGTAAGAAGAAGCAATTTTTCCCTAGGAATCAATGTAAAAGCAAATAATGCATGCGATTGGGGAAACCACAGGGAGGGTGGAGGCCCTGTTTCCTCCCAGGAGATTCCTAGAGAGGCCCCATGGAGGCTTCTCCCTGCATTTTCCGGTCCTGTTACCACCCAGGAGATTCCTAGAGAGGCCTCACGGAGGCTTCTCCCTGCCTTTTCTGGCCCTGTTTCCTCCCATGAGATTCCTAGAGAGACCCCACAGAGGCTTCTCCCTGCCTTTTCCAGTTACAGTTTCAGAGGCTCGGGTTTGTAAGTGGAAAATGGCTCTTGAGAAGAGGCAAAAATAATCTCGGACACCCGGTTCTTATCTAGAAAAGTTCATAAGTAGAGGCGTTCTTAGGTAGAGGTACGACTGTACTAGACTTCCTGATGTTAGAGAAGCCAAGTCACCCAATCTTTCTTACCTGAGATACTCTTTCAGTTGTGACTTGCCTTTGTGCCCATTCCATAAAGCCATCACCCAGTTTCTAATGAGATTATTGTGATCCAAGTTATAACTAAACACAGCTTGTTCAGCCACTCCTGTCTTCTAACATCTCTGTGTACTCTAGCATCAAGAAGAGGCTCTTCCCATTCTCCCGAGTCACTCATGTGCACCTCTGGAGGTGCAACAGCCCCTCTGACTCCACATCCTCTCAGACTCAGGTGCCTCCTCACTCTCAGGCTCAGGTTGGCCTAGGGCAGGGGTAGGCAACGTTGGCTCTTCTATGACTTGTGGACTACAAATCTCAGAATTCCTGAGCCAATCCTGCTAACTCGGAAATTCTGGGAGTTGAAGTCCAAATGTCACAAAAGAGCCAACTTTGCCTACCCCTGGGCTAGGGGACCAACCCACCCCCATCTCTTGATCCTCAGAATCCATGATCAGCTGCCCAGGATGTGGACCAAGCCACAACATAGAAAAAACCATGGCTGCCAACCTGCCTTCCATTGAGGACATGTAGACTGCACGAGTCAGAAAGAGGGCTGTGAAAATATTGACTGACTCCTCGCATCATGGACACAAACTACTTCAAGGGTTTTAAAAGTCCAAATACTCATTAAATTACATTAAAAAATATCTTTCCTCTACTTCACGGAAATTCATTTTTCACGGGTGGTCTTGGAACACATCCCCTGCGAAAAACAAGGGATCGCTGTATTCCTATTATTCTTCTCATTCCTCCTATAACCTTTTCTACTTATGACCATAACCATGTTGCGTGCATCTTTACAATTTTATATTGTTTATTTAGACTCCTAGTATGACTTATTTAATTATTTCGTATCCGATGACCGTGTTGTATCTTATGATTCAAGATGAATGTATTTATGATGACTGTGGTCATGATTTATCACTTACATCTACACTGAGAGCATCTGCACCAAAGACAAATTCCTTGTGTATCCAGTCACACATGGCCAATAAATAATTCTATTCTATTCTATTCTAAATTCTTATTCTATCTTATCCTATTCTATCCTATTCTATTCTGGATTCTATCCTAAATTCTTATTCTATCCTTTCCTATCCTATCCTATTCTATTCTATCCCATCCTATCCTATTCTATTCTGGATTCTATCCTATCCTAAATTCTTATTCTTATCCTATCCTATCCTATTCTAAATTCTATTCTATTCTAAATTCTATTCTAAATTCTATTCTAAATTCTTATTCTATCCTTTCCTATCCTATCCTATCCTATTCTATCCCATCCTATCCTATTCTATCCTATTCTATTCTGCATTCTATCCTATCCTAAATTCTTATTCTTATCCTATCCGATCCTATTCTATTCTAAATTCTATTCTAAATTCTTATTCTATCCTTTCCTATCCCATCCTATCCTATCCTATTCTATCCTATTCTATTCTGGATTCTATCCTATCCTAAATTCTTATTCTTATCCTATCCTATTCTATCCTATTTAGGATAGGAAAGGATAGGATAGGAAAGGATAGAATAGAATAAGAATTTAGAATAGAATTTAGAATATAATAGGATAGGATAGAATAGGATAAGATTTTCTATTCTAAATTCTTATTCTATCCTTTCCTATCCTATCCTATTCTATCCCATCCCATCCTTTCCTATCCTATCCTACTCTCTTATTCTATTCTATATTCTTATACGATATGATATACTTCATTGCACTGCACTATTCTAATCGGCAGTGCTGACATCACAACATTGTCACCAGCATCTTAACTGTTTGAATTTTTTCAAGAATGCCCTTACTGTAAATTGGATGCAGAAGTGTTTGTGTGGATATGATAGCAAAGAAAGACAAGGGATTGCTCACAACCCACAAACACATACAGAGTGAGTAATTCTCCCACCACCGGATGTTATTTGTCTATATTGAAAAAATGTCGTGTTGGTTTTAAAATAAATAAATAGCGTGCATAAAGTCGCCTTATTGGTATTCATGCTGCATGTAGAACAGTGCCTTGAAATGTAATATAAATGACTCAGAGGAAAGGAAGCCAAGGAGAGATTTATTTTCAGAAAGCTTCGAACGCAATCCTTTAGCCCTCGGAAGTTTGGAAATAAGGTACTTTTTGGAATACCCAATGATCCATTAATCATAATTTTTTTCTTAACAAAAATGCAAGCAAAATGGAGCGGAGAAAAAAAACCTGACTCGCCATGCAACTTATTCCAACCCCGATATTGCTAAATAGATTGTCCAGCTTTTTTTTTGTGTGCAAACAGTATAAGCCATGTTTGCTGGTTATCAATGACTGCAGAGATTCAATACAGTCGGTGTCTGGAGGCTGTTGGGGCCTGGATGGGTGTCAACAAGCTCAAACTCAACCCAGACAAGACGGAGTGGCTGTGGGTTTTGCCTCCCAAGGACAATTCCATCTGTCCATCCATTACCCTGGGGGAGGAATTATTGACCCCCTCAGAGAGGGTCCGCAACTTGGGCGTCCTCCTCGATCCACAGCTCACATTGGAACATCATCTTTCGGCTGTGGCGAGGGAGGCGTTTGCCCAGGTTCGCCTGGTGCACCAGTTGCGGCCCTATTTGGACAGGGAGTCATTGCTCACAGTCACTCATGCCCTCATCACCTCAAGGTTCGACTACTGCAACGCTCTCTACATGGGGCTACCTTTGAAGAGTGTTCAGAAACTTCAGATCGTGCAGAATGCGGCCGCGAGAGCCATCGTGGGGCTTTCAAGATTTGCCCACGTTTCTGCAACACTCCGTGGCCTACATTGACTGCCGATCAGTTTCCGGTCACAATTCAAAGTGTTGGTAATGACCTTTAAAGCCCTACATGGCAGTGGACCAGAATACCTTTGGAACCACCTTCTACCGCAAGAATCCCAGCGGCCGATAAGGTCCCACAGAGTTGGCCTTCTCCGGGTCCCATCAACCAAAAAATGTCGTTTGGCGGGTCCCATGGGAAGAGCCTTCTCTGTGGCGGCCCCAGCCCTCTGGAATCAACTCCCCCCAGAGATGAGAACGGCCCCCACCCTCCTTGTCTTTCGCAAATTACTTAAGACCCACCTATATCGCCAGGCATGGGGGAACTAAGACATCCTCCCCCAGGCTTTTATATTTTATGTTTGGTATGTATGTGCTGTATGGTTTTAATTGCTGGGGTTTTATATATAGAAACATAGAAGACTGACAGCAGAAAAAGACCTCATGGTCCATCTAGTCTGCCCTTATACTATTTCCTGTATTTTATCTTACAATGGATATATGTTTATTCAGTTATGTTTTTTAATATTGGATTTGTTTTACTGCTATATTGTTTTATTATTGTTGTGAGCTGCCCTGAGTCTTCGGAGAGGGGCGGCATACAAGTCCAATAAATTATTATTAATTATTATTATTATTATTAAATTATTGTTGGGGTTGGTCGCACAGCCAGTCAGATGTTTAGACTCGATTTGGCGGTTTTGTTGACCTATCAAGTCCTCTCCAAGAAATAGAGAGATGTTGTTCCTTGGCGGTGTTAGAGGTACATTGCAATGTTGTCAGCTGTTCCAACTAAAGCCAACTTTTGCAATTGACCGATGGGGAATTTGTCAATGCCGATGGGGCTCAAATGGTAGGGGAGGTCTGGTGGCCTAAAAATAGAGCTCTCGCCTCACAATCAGGAGGCTGTGAGTTCGATCCTAGGTAGGGGCAGATATACCCTGTTTCCCCAAAAATAAGACGTACCCCGAAAGTAAGGCATGTCAGAGGTTTTGCAGAATTTGCTAATATAAGGCACCCCCCGAAAATAAGGCGTAGTCTAGTTTACATACGGTACGGTGGAAAAACATACGGTACCATTCAAAGCTGTTCATAGCGGTACCGTAATAATGTGGCGTCCCCTGCTGGCCCCTTCCATCGCTTTGTACTGTCCAGTACAGCAGACACAGTCTTCTGCTGTCTCACCGCCATTACTGCCTCCACTACAGTGCATAGACTGTAGTTTCCCTGGTGGCCGGAAGCTGCAATAGCGGGAGTATACTGTTGTACCTTATAAGAGCCGTCATTTGTGTGTGTGGGTGCCATACGGACAGGTACCATACCATAATCAGTGTACCGTACGGTACACTTTCTTTGGGGGTATCAGCTTTTATGCCTGGGAATTTGTCTTATTTGAGAAATATAAGGCACCCCCCGAAAATAAGACGTAGCACAACTTTTGGAGCAAAAATTAATATAAGACAATGTCTTATTTTCAAGGAAACACGGTATTTCTCTCTCTGGGCACCGTGAGAATATATCTGCTGAATATAACTCCACATTGGCAACAAGAAAGGCATCGGGCCACTAAACACACTGCTCCATTTGGTTGTCCAGATTCTACCCCACAAGCAGTGATGGGCAGCAGGCAGTGAGGTCAGGTTCTCTGTCCTGGTAGAAAATTCCAGGCGAACCTGTGCAAAAGGTTATTGTACTTGCTTGAGGCCATGTGGGCAGAAAGTGGTCCATATCACAGCTGTATCTATTCCTGTTGCCTCTCAACATAGACCCACTGAATTAAAGTGACCTTTAGTCTCAAAGAAATCTACAGAGGATTTTAAGCTAATCTGAGAATAAATCTTTGTGATTGGCTTCAGACCTATTCTACTCCATTCCATTCTCTATATTCCATATTCCATTCTATCCCATTCTACAGGGGGTGGACAAAAAAAAGGAAACACTTGACTTTTTGGCATCATAATGTTTGAATATGTTCAAATCAATCAAAACTTGACATATTTTAATGTTTTTTTAAAATTCTGTTATTTGATATGTTTTTTTAAGCTGCCTTTTGTTTTTTACAGAAATTTAAGGAAATTGGTGATAACCTTCTAGAGATGGCAGAGCTCTCAGACTTTCAAAGAGGTCAAATTGTTGGTGCTCGAATGGCAGGCGCTAATGTAACAGAAAGTGCCCGAATGTTTGACGTTTCAAGAGGACATGTCTCAAAAGTCATGACTGCTTTTGAAAGAGAAGGGAAAACGTCCTCAGCCAAGCACAGGTCTGGTCCAAAGTCGAAGTGGTCTGAGAGAGACCATCGGACTGTAAAGCGAATTGTTAGAGCGGATCGCAAGACCGCAGCTCCTAAAATCACTGCAGAGCTCAATAGACACGTACAGAACCCAGTTTCCACAAAAACTGTTCGAAGGGAGCTTCACAAATCTGGATTCCACGGAAAAGCTGCAAGGTGGTTCCATTTTTATGTCCACCCCCTGTATTCTATTCCATTCACAGCAATCTGGCATAAAGCAAACAAAAGACCAACATTTTCCAGAATGTTTGTGGGATTCATGAGGCCCCCGAGAAACAAAATAATTGTGGAAGACAGCCACAGCTTATGTTTTGCTTGGACCTGTGCCTAACTCCTGGGGTTGGGAGGAGGAAGATGAAGACAACCTGGAGGAATTATGTACGGTAGCATCCTATTGGGTTAGACAAGCCAAGGGAGAAAGTTTGCCAATTTAGCTTCTGGGAAAAGATTAGTTGGCAACTAGTGGCACATCTGGGATGTTGTAAATGGGCAAACTACTCCCAGTAAAGATAGAACATAGGTTGAAATGGGAAATCCTTTTCTGGTGGATGTTTCATGACTCAAACTGTTCTGGTCTCCGGCTAAGGCCACTGTTAATTGGAATAAAGGCTTGCTAAATGCAGAGATTTGTAAAAACAAAGCTAGATGAACTGCAAGATCTCTTTCAACTCTAGTAATCCAATCCAATCCAATCTAACCTAATCTAATCTAAAACCTTACAGAGCAGCACCTCTGGAAAGCGAAACATTCCTGTTGGGCTTCCAACACCCTTGAACGGTGGTAAATATTTCAACGCTCGGGTTGTCCATCAACATTCCCTACCATTCCCCCCTACGGCTTAATCCTTTGAGCCTGCCAATCATGGAGGGCAAATTTAGTCTCTCACCTTGCAGAATCTATCGGCCTAGAAGTGATATGAGAAAATCACATCCTCCTACTCATCTGTACATTGTGGTTTTTATTGTTGTTCTCTTGTTTTACTTTACTCAAGAAATGCCGTTGATGCCAATGTTTGTATAGTATTAGGAAGCAGCACTTTTGAAAACATACAGCTATGGTGTTTGTGGATATTTAGCAAGCCAATTTTTTTTCAGAGTGATGATGTTCTTTTAGATTGCTGATTTGTTGCTGTTATGGTTTTATGGGGGATATTTTATATTCCACAGCATTACCTCTACAAACTCACCCAATGTCTAAGAGGATTTGAGCTGTGCAAAGTTTTGATTGAAGAACAGTTCATTCAAACCATCCTTTTTGAGTGATGTTCAAACCACAGATTCAAACTGACTCAACACAATTCTTTGAATCGAAATGCAAATTGTAATTAAATTGACTCAAATCCTTAAATTAGATCTTGGCTGATTCACATATCCATATTGTCCGCATAAATTCAGGGACTATAGCACATGGATGCATAATACGAACAAGTAGCAGAGCCAGACCAGAAGTTCTATCTTGTCAAATGCTTTCTTAATTGACAACAAGAAGTCCATAGTTAGGCCAGGAGATCTTTCTTCTTCAGAAAATTACTGCAAACCGGATTAGGAATGATAACTTTGTAAAATCTATGTCCCTTTCTTGAATTGTGGCCCATCCCTTCCATGTCAAAATTAAAGATCTACAAAAACAATGAAATGAAAATAGACATTCTAGTGGGGTGGTCCCAATAGACCTTGAAAGAGGGCGGAAGGGCTGAATATTGGAAGAACAAATAAGTGAATCAAGTTAATTGATGACACCCCTCCCCATCAAAAAAATGAAGTAATCAAAGATTTTCTCATGGAAAAAAGAAGGAGAAAGGGAAGGGAAGAGAAATAAGGAAGGGGAAGGGAGGAAAGGAAAGGTGGAAAGGAGAGGAGATGGATAAGACAGGGAGAGGGGAAGAGAGGAGAGGAGAGGAAGAGTGTACAGGGAGAGGAGAGAAGGAAAGATGATGGAGAGGGAGAGGAAAAGGAGAGGGAGAGGAAGAAAGGAGACAGAGAGAGAGGAGAGGGAGAGGAGAAGGAGAGGAGGAAAGGAACAGGGAGAGGAGAAGGAGAGAGAGAGGAGGAAAGGAGAGGAGATGGATAAGACAGGGAGAGGAGAGGAGAAGAGAAGAGAAGAGAGGAAGAGGAGAGGAAGAGTGTACAGAGAGAGGACAGGAAGAGGAGAGGAGGAGAGGAGGAAAGATGATGGAGTGGGAGAAGGAAAGGGAAAGAGAGGAGAAGGAGAGAGGAGGAAAGGAGACAGGGAGATGAGATGGAGAGGAGAAGGAGAGGAGAAGGAGGAAAGGAGACAGGGAGATGAGATGGAGAGGGGAAGGAGAGGAGAAGGAGAGAGGAGGAAAGGAGACAGGGAGAGGGAGAGGAGAGGAGGAAAGGAGACAGGGAGAGGAGAGGGAGAGGAGAAGGAGAGGAGGAGGAAAGGAGACAGGGAGATGAGATGGAGAGGAGAAGGAGAGGAGAAGGAGAGAGGAGGAAAGGAGACAGGGAGAGGGAGAGGAGAGGAGGAAAGGAGACAGGGAGAGGAGAGGGAGAGGAGAAGGAGAGGGAGAGGAGGAAAGGGGACAGGGAGAGGAGAGGGAGTGAGGAGGGAGAGGAGGAGGAAAGGAGACACGGAGATGAGATGGAGAGGAGAAGGAGAGGAGAAGGAGAGAGGAGGAAAGGAGACAGGGAGAGGGAGAGGAGAGGAGGAAAGGAGACAGGGAGAGGAGAGGGAGAGGAGAAGGAGAGGGAGAGGAGGAAAGGGGACAGGGAGAGGAGAGGGAGTGAAGAGGGAGAGGAGAAGGAGGAAAGGAGACAGGGAGATGAGATGGAGAGGAGAAGGAGAGGAGAAGGAGAGAGGAGGAAAGGAGACAGGGAGAGGAGGGGGAGAGGGAGAGGAGAAGAGGAGGAGAAAGATGAGGGAGAGGGAGAGAGAAAGGGAAAGAGACAGGGAGAGGAGAGGGAGAGGAAAGGCAGAGGGAGAGAGAGAGAGAGAAGAGAGGAGATGGAGAGGAGTAAAGGAGTGGGAGAGGAGAGAAGAGGGAGAGGATATTAACCAGCTCCTAACCTCTTTCTGAGAGAAACCAAGCTCTGAAGAAGCCTAGCACCCACCCTTTCATAAACTCATCGGTTATATGCATTCTTAGCCCCCTTTTTATTCTTGCAGTTTGGGGGTTGGGGGAGAAATGAAACAAAAAAACACAAAATTAGAGAAAGGAACTAACCATCCACACCACATGAAAAGTTGCAGAAAAATGGAGACAGAAGTGGGCATCATGGCAATGGCGAAGCTCCTCGTGCATAGAGGCTGCTCCTATTAGTAACAGGGCAAAGTAGCAAAGAGAGGAGAGGAAAGGAAACACAGAAAGAAACACACAGAAAGATGAAATCCCATGCAAAGTTGGCTGGCCGATAGAAGAGATAATGTGAAAAGCAAATAAATAAATAAGATAATAATAAAAACAACAACGCAAAAGACTTTACAGAGAGAACTGGAAAGGAAACTTAACCCAAAATATCAAAACACCACCGTTACTTGACTATCATAGAGAAGGGCACATCGAGCTAAATAAGCAAGACTCGGTTGTGCGTTCACACACAAATATCCAGTGTTGTCGACTGGGGAGAACAATCCATTTTTCGCCTTTGTTCCCAGCAAAGCAGAAGTTCTTGTGTGTCAACATTTCCACCGCTCGAAATGTGCGGTTCTGAAGTTCTCACACATATGTATGTAGTAAGCTCTGTGTGTTTGATGACAGTTTGATATATTGGTAAGCTGTAATGTCTGTCTGATATGTAAGACAAAGACAGTCTTGTAATATTATTACTGTATTGAGAGTTATTGACTGATTTGAATGTGTATGACCAGACTGTTTAACTTGACTGTGCTATTTCTAAAGTAAACACCTTAATCTCTCTGTCTTGTATGACTGAATAATTACTCATATCTCCTAGATATCTGCTGGAATCCCATGTTTTACTCTGTGCATGTCCTTGATAAGTCAAAGGTTCTGCATAGTGATGGGCAAACTGAACCCACACAATTCGGGTCCGTACCAAATTTTGCAGTGTTCGGTATGCCGAACACGAACACGAAATTTTTCCAAACTTCGGGCAAAGTTTGGGGTCGTGTTTGGTGTTCGGAGCTTTGACGTCACCGGCAGGTTGCTAAGGACGCCAAGGTGATCACTTCCTGGATTCCATGGAATCCAGGAAGTGATCACCTTAGCGTCCTTAGCAACCTGCCGGTGACGTCAAAGCTCCACCCCCATAATCTCTTCATGGGAGGGATTCCCCGTTCGGGTTCAAGTTTGGGTTCAATTCGGATTCGGATGAATTTTGCCTAAAATTCAGCCGAACTTGCCAAACCCAAACACCGTTGGGTTCGCCCATCACTAGTTCTGCACATTCCTTAACAGGCACTTCATAACATGAGCGTGATCACGCATAACAACAACCACCAAGTTGGAAGGGACCTTGAAGGTCTTCTAGTCCAACCCCTTGCTTAGGCAGGAAACCCTACACCACTTCAGACAGATAGTTATCCAACATCTTCTTCAAAACTTCCAGTGTAGAAGCATTCACAACTTCTGGAATGTACCGTATTTTTCGGAGTATACGACACACCTTTTTCTCTCGTAAAAGAGAGTGGAAATGTCGGTGTGTTTTATACATTGAATATAGCCATTTTTGGCCTCTCAAAACCCCACCCCATGTCCCATTATTACAAAACATGGGGGCATTTTTTGCAAAAATGGGGTATGCAGAGGGTTTGGGGGGCCTGCAGAGTTCTCCCTGGGTGCTGGGGGAAGGCAAAACCCCCCACTTTGTGAAAAATGGCCCCATTTTTGCAAAAAAATGGGGCACACAGAGGGTTTGGAAAGCCTGCAGATTGTTCTTGAGGGCTGGAGGAGGACAATCTTTTCCCCATACACCGGTGTGTCTTATAGTCTGAAAAATATAGAGAGGAATTGTGTGTGAAAGCACAATTGAAAGGCAAGGCAGGTCAAAAAAAAAAAAAGAGCAGCCTGTCAGTTTTATGTTAATTGTGAGAACATTTGCACCAGAAGGGTTTCGATCTAGAAAGTGAGCAGTATGTATAAAGTGAGAAAGAGTAAGAAAGAGAGACAGACAGAGCAAACTCAATTAAAGATGGAAACTATTATCAAGAAGGGAGGAATGGGGGGAGAGATCTTATGTCTAAAAGAAGAGAAGACTTACTTTAGCGTCGTCAAAGCAAGCATCTGGCCCTTTCCTGTATCTGGGATGCTGGACCATTTCACAAGGGTTGGGTCCTTCATCTGCCCATTGGTTAAGGAACACAACACAATTCTCCTCTTCTCTCTCTCTGTGTCTCTCTCTCTGTCTCTCTGTCTCTCTCTCTGTCTTTCTCTCTCTCTCTCTCTCTCTGTGTCTTTGTCTCTCTCTCTCTCTCTGTGTGTCTTTGTCTCTCTCTCTCTCTCTCTTTCTCTCTCTCTCTCTGTCTTTCTCTCTCTCTCTCTCTCTCTGTGTCTTTGTTTCTCTCTCTCTCTCTCTCTTTCTCTCTCCCCCTTTCTCCTGGAACGAGATATAACTTTTCCTAGTAAGATAACTCAACACAATGAGATATCACAGATTATTTTATTACAGGCACTCACATGATAACTCGTGGTTATGATGCTATTCTTCTGTGGTATAATCTTTCCCATTGGGAAGATAAAAAGAGGTTGTATTGTCCCCGCTTCTACATGTTGCTTCTACATGCTGTCTTACTTAGTGAAGGACAAAGAACCCACTGGAAGGCTCTCTCCAAACACCCTTCATCCCAGATCAGAGCCAATAGGAATACACAGATGTGGTCACATTACATTGCTTAGAGTGCAATTTCACTACATTTTCCCCAAATGTCTTAAAGAAACATTTTGATTTTATGCCTTTGTTTATAGCTTTTGTGCCTAAGGTAAGACTAAATCTCACAATTTCCTGGTGATTGGCCCAAAGTCACCCTAGCCTGGTGCCTTCACCACTGCATCAAACACCACTACATCAAACTGACCTTTTTTTTAAAAAAAATGATATTGTTCTAAAGCTGTGGTTATGTTTTACCCTGGAGAAAACCTACCTCTGTCTATTTGCTAAAGGCCAATACTGACTTGATGGGACACAACCAACCAATCAATGAAAATGAACATTGTGAGACCATATAGAAAGGAAGCTGTACGGAATAACATCACATCACATCACACCCACACCCAGACACAAACGACTTTTGGTTTAGAAACAGATCCTCCAGCTGTTTCCAATGTTCTTTTTTTTGGAGGGGGGGGTCAATAAATACAAATCCAGTCTGAAGGGAAGCGGGAAAAAAGGATACCAGGCTTCTCGGCTTGCAACAGCGGCTTTGGGTCACAATGACACAATTCTTTACTGTCGCTCATGATGAAAACCAAATTGGTGTTGGAAATCTTCTCTGCGTGAAAAAGCCTGACAAAGGAAAGACAAACGACACCCAACAGTTAAAGGGCTTGGATCAAGAAAATTTCAGTTACTAGAACGTGAACAAAGATTCGTGCAAATGTCATCTTAGAACAGAACTGCCAATGCAATACTCAGATTGAGGATTCCTTTTCCCCAAGTGCATTACTTTAATGCTTCCAAATGTAAAAGTGTGCAATAGGGTTGATATTTCTGGAGGCGTCTGTAATATGGCAAATGATTTAGCTTTACTAGATAAGTGGTCAAAGCAATGGAAACTGCAGTTTAATGTTTCCAAATGTAAAATAATGTACTTGGGGAAAAGGAATCCTCAATCTGAGTATTGCATTGGCAGTTCTGTGTTAGCAAAAACTTCAGAAGAAAAGGATTCAGGGGTAGTGATTTCTGACAGTCTCAAAATGGGTGAGCAGTGTGGTCGGGCGGTAGGAAAAGCAAGTAGGATGCTTGGCTGCATAGCTAGAGGTATAACAAGCAGGAAGAGGGAGATTGTGATCCCCTTATATAGAGCGCTGGTGAGACCCCATTTGGAATACTGTGTTCAGTTCTGGAGACCTCACCTACAAAAAGATATTGACAAAATTGAAGGGGTCCAAAGACTGGCTACAAGAATGGTGGAAGGTCTTCAACATAAAACGTATCAGGAAAGACTTCATGAACTCCATCTGTAGAGTCTGGAGGACAGAAGGAAAAGGGGGGACATGATCGAAACATTTAAATATGTTAAAGGGTTAAATAAGGTTCAGGAGGGAAGTGTTTTTAATAGGAAAGTGAACCCAAGAACAAGGGGACACAATCTGAAGTTAGTTGGGGGAAAGATCAAAAGCAACGTGAGAAAATATTATTTCACTGAAAGAGTCATACATGCTTGGAACAAACTTCCAGCGGACGTGGTTGGTCAATCCACAGTCACTGAATTTAAACATGCCTGGGATAAACGTATATCCATCCTAAGATAAAATACAGGAAATAGTATAAGGGCAGACTAGATGGACCATGAGGTCTTTTTCTGCCGTCAGACTTCTATGTTTCTATGCTTCTATGTAACAGTTACGGTAGTGACTTGGCACCATCGTGTGACGCATCACCCTGACAACAAAAGTGTGTATAATCAAGGTTGTGATTTTCCCACGTGCAATGGATGACTGTGAATGTTGGACCATAAGGAAGCTGAGCGCCAAAGAATGGAGGCCTTTGAACTTTGTTGGTGGAGAAGACTCCTGTGAGTCCCTTGGACGGCTAGATGATCCAACTGGTCAATCCTAGAGGAGATCAACCCTGGCTGCTCATTAGAAGGCCACATCCTGAAGATGAAACTCAAATACTTAATGAGCCACCTAATGAGAAGGAAGGACTCACTGGAGAAGAGCCCAAAGCTGGGAACGATTGAGGGCAAAAGAAGAAGGGGCGAGAGAGAACGAGGTGGACACAGGGAGTCATTGAAGCAGTCGACATGAGATTAAATGGACTCACAGGATGCTAGAGGACAGGAAGGAACATTGTCCGTGGGGTTGCGGTGGGCCAGACACAACTTTGCAACCAACAACAAGGGTGGGGAGGGATGTCTTGAGGGTTTCAAAGTGACACATACCTAGAACAGTTGATACAGTCCAGAATGCTGGTGAAGGTTTTCTCGTCCGACCCAAAGAAATATTGCGTTTGTACCGTGATACAACTCTGTTTGGATGGGAAGCCGCTGAAATCGTCTTCTTCCATATCCACTGTGGAACAAACAACAGGGTCACCTCTGCGTGGAGTTGCCGACGGACACAACATTTCTCCCCCAGTTTCTTCACTTACCTGCCCCAAGGAAGCGTGGAAAGGTCAGCCCCCAGATTAGCTGTTGCAGAATAGACCTAGATCAACAAACAGAGATAGGACAACCATTTCAAGATCCATTATAGAAACCTCTTAACATTTCCCGTGCGGCTCATTCCATGTTTTGTAGACAGGTAGCCCTTGACTTATGGCTGCTTAGTGGCCATTCAGAGTTAGGACGGAACCCCCAAAAGGTGATGGGAGAATTCCGTGCATGCAGAACTAGCCACAGTACACAACTATACCTAAGTGAAGTCTTCAATGAAAAACACTGGAGCGGTCTTTCTTGTAAAAATATATATTTACTTTTCTTCTTGTCAAAATGCTTCTCTAAATAAACTATCACCTTTACATTTAAGCACTATAACACAGAGAAACAGAAACATAGAAGACTGACGGCAGAAAAAGACCTCCTGGTCCATCTAGTCTGCCCTATTTTTTCTATTTTATCTTAGGATGGATATATGTTTATCCCAGGCATGTTTCAATTCAGTTACTATGGATTTACCAACCAAAGACGTGCTGGAAGTTTGTTCCAAGGATCTACTACTCTTTCAGTAAAATAAGAGTAGTAGACCCTTGGAACAAACTTCCAGCAGACATGGTTAGTAAATCCACACAATACTATTCACAATACTATTATGTAACTATCCACAATACTATTATATAACTCTTAGAACATCCACCACTGCAACCACTAAGAACTAACCACAAACTGCAAAACACCCAGCACAAAAACCACACTAGTTGAGTCTCCGGAGAGGGGCGGCATACAAATCCAATAAATAAATAAAATAAATAAATAAATAAAATAAATAAATTTTAGTAAAAATCGTTCAAGATAGAGCCAAGGATCAATAGATAGATAAATAACTTAAAATTCTTTGAATCCTTCTTTAGGGGTGGTGGGGGTGACGGGGTGTGTGTGTTGTTTGGTGATGGGCACATGCACTGTGCACTGTTATATGTTTGTTTTTTGTAAACCTATAAAATCAATAAAATTATTCTAAAATAAATAAATAAATAAATAAATAAATAAACTATAGCAAACCACTCTGTAACAAGCCTACTGGGCCCACCAGAAGTTGGGAAAGAGACCGTTTCTGGCCTCCAGGGGGCCTCCGGGAGGAGGTGGAAGCTGTTTTCGCCCTTCCCAGGCATTGAATTATGGGCGTGGCCACTCACGCATGCACAATAGCATGTACACATGCTCTTTCGGCACCGGAGGGAAAAAAGGTCCACCATCACTGCCCTAGCCTCTGGCCAACGAGCGTGTGGTACGTTTGTGGTTTGAATGTGAATGAATGGTTTTTAGCCTTTTTAGAATAGCTTTAGATTAGTTACTTATATTAAATTGGATTTAGATGTGTTATTGTGTATTTTTTTTATTGATGAGTTGTGAGCCGGCCTGAGTACACAGAGAGGGGCAGCATACAACTCCAATGAATGAATGAATGAATGAGTGAGTGAGTGAGTGAGTGAGTGAGTGAGTGAGTGAGTGAGTAAGTAAATAAGTAAGTAAATAAATAAGTAAGTAAGTAAATAAATAAGTAAGTAAGTAAGTAAATAAGTAAGTAAATAAATAAGTAAGTAAGTAAGTAAGTAAATAAATAAGTTAATAAGTAAGTAAGTAAGTAAGTAAGTAAATAAGTAAGTAAGTAAATAAGTAAATAAATAAGTAAATAAATAAGTAAGTAAGTAAGTAAGTAAATAAGTAAATAAATAAGTAAGTAAATAAGTAAATAAGTAAGTAAGTAAGTAAATAAGTAAATAAGTAAATAAGTAAGTAAGTAAGTAAGTAAGTAAATAAATAAATAAACAGACAGACAGACAGACAAACAAACAAACAAACAAACAAACACAAAGTTGTGCATGCAACTCCATTTTCACTACTGGTATGCAGTGTGGCCCATACCGGCTAGCAACCCAATACTGGGAATGATCAGCAAATTGCAAACTTACCAGGCAGCTGCAGAGGTCCACCATCCAAGATGTAAGATATCTGCTATGGTAGGCTAGAAAAAACAACAACATGAAACAAAGAGCGTAATCGTGGAAGCATCTCTGGAAAGAGCCATGGATTCTCTCCCTCTAACCTGCAGAAATCGACTGACTGATTAATTTTTTTAATGGAATCTCACTGTCCTCCCTGATTTCCTGGGAGGTTGTGTTTTATGAAAGTTTTCCTTAACGTGTTAATATTGTAAGAACCTAAGAAGAGCCACGCTGAATCAGGCCAAACCCATCGAGTCCAGCATTCTGTGTCCCACAGTGGCCCACCAATTGTCCATGGGGATCTTGAGCAGAGAGAGAAGGCAAGACCCTCCCTTTCCCTTGACCCACAACAAAGGGGACCTTGCCTCAACCAACATAGAGGTGGCACAAGGATGTCTGCTTCAATAACCACCGATACACTTGGCATCCAAGAATCTGTCTCATCCTGCCTTGAAGGTCTCCAGGCTGACAGCTGTCACAACCTCTTCTGGAAGGGATTCCCATCAACCAAGGACCCTCTGGGTGAAGAAATATTTCCCTTGATTTGTCCTCACTTTCTCACCTCTGAGCTTTAGGGAGGGCCCCCTCGTCCTAGTATTGTGTGATAGAGAAAATATTTTTTCTCTATCCACCTTTTCTATCCCATGCATGATTTTGGGGTCCTTGCTGTACCTCTGGAAGAGCAATAAGATACAGGATGAGAGAGAACATGTGGAGAAGGGACACACCCTCTAATGGCGTCCCTTATATAGGCAGCTTCTTACCCAGCTTCTTAAAGTGGCAGTAACCCTTCTGCCTCATTCCCATCACATCAGCTTCCGGTTGCCTCCGTTTACAACCTGTCATCAGTTTTACAACTATTACATCTACATACAATTGTATCTTTTTCTTTTATGTCCACTGAGAGCATCTGCACCAAAGACAAGTTCCTTGTGTGTCCAATCACACTTGGCCAATAAAGAATTCTATTCTATTCTATTCTTTTCTATTCCATTCTTTTCCATTCTATTCCATTCTATTCTATTCTTTTCTATTCTATTCTATTCTATTCCACTCCATTCCACTCCATTCCATTCCATTCCATTCCTTTCTTTTCTTTTCTATTCTATTCTATTTCATTCTCTACATTAAGTATTGTACTTTATGATTCTTGACGAATGTATCTTTTCTTTTAGGTACACTGAGAGCCTCTGCACCAAAGGCAAATTCGTTGTGTGTCCAATCACACTTGGCCAATAAAAAAATCTGTTCTATTCTATACTAAATCTAATGCTATTCCATTCTATTCCAAATCTACTTCGACATTTGTGGAATGAGTTTCGCAGAAAGGCGCAATGCGTACTGACCACATGGACCGAGCGAAGTCCTGCTCCTTGTTTCGGTTCTTCTTCTGGATCACACACTGACTGATAGTCGTAAGACTTGTTGAAGGCATACAAGGACATGTTAATGAGATTTTTCATCAGGCTGGGGTCAATCTCCCCAAAGAATCTTCCGATCTAAGGCACAAAGAAAGGTGAGTCTTCAAAGAGAGGTCAAGCAACTACTGGATGTGTTTCCTAAAATGATACTGCTTACTGTATTTTTCAGAGTATAAGAGGCACTGGAGTATAAGAAGCACCTTAGTTTTGGGGGATGAAAATAGCGGGGTGGGGGAGAAATCTGCCTACCAGGTATTCATCTGACTAGTGTCCTTAGTCTGGTCAGCTTCAGCACATTATTTTATCCCCTGGTTAGGGCTGAAAAAACCTTATTTGGAGGGAATAGCAATGAAAACAAGCCTGCAAAGACTTAGGGCTGGGAAAAAGTTCTTTGGAGGGAGTAGCAATTAAAAATCCTGCAAGCTGAGAAGATTGTTAGCACCTCATTAGGGCTGAAAAAAAATCTTCTTCAAAGGGAGTAGCAATGAAAAAAAGCCTACAAAGACTTAGGACTGGAAAAACATTCTTCAGAGGGGGTAGCAATTAAAAATCCTGCAAGCAGGGAAAACCATTAGCACCTCATTAGGGCTGGAAAAAAATCTTCTTCAAAGGGAGTAGCAATGAAAAAAAGCCTGCAAAGACTTAGGACTGGAAAAACATTCTTCAGAGGGGGTAGCAATTAAAAATCCTGCAAGCAGGGAAAACCATTAGCACCTCATTAGGGCTGAAAAAAAATCTTCTTCAAAGGGAGTAGCAATTAAAAATCATGCAAGCCGGGAAAACCATTAGCACCTCATTAGGGCTGGAAAAAAACCTTCTTTGAATGGAGTAGCAATGAAAAGAAGCCCACAAAGACTTAGGACTGAAAAAAAAACCTCTTCGGAGTAGCAATGAAAAAATCCTGCCAGCTGGGAAGATTGTTAGCACCACATTCGGGCTGAAAAAAAATCTTATTTGAAGGGAGTAGCAATGAAAACAAGCCTGCAAGCTCAGAAGATTGTTAGCACCTCATTGGAGCTGGAAAAAACCGTTTTGGAGAGAGTAGCAATGAAAACAAGCCTGCAAGCCAGGAAGAGCCAGAAATATCGTTAGCTGGAAAAAAAAGCTTTGAAAAAGCTACATGCAGAGTATAAGACAAATCCAAATTTTCAGAAAAAGGTGCATCTTATACTCCCCAAAATATGGTAAGTAATCAGGTCTTCTGCACCGGGCTTCACTCAGTCACGTACCTGTGGGAGGTAGTTATCTTGGTTGGTCATCAAAAGAAAACCTCCATCGTCCAGTATGACACAATCAATGTGCTAGCAAAAAAAGAGAAAGAATCATAGAATATAATTAAATACACTATTGAAATTTACCTTCCAGTTGAATAAAAGTAGAACCCTCGAGTTACAATCACAGAAAGCCCAAAATATTACTAATTTGTTAAGTAAATTTTGCGTCACATTATGACCATGGTTGGTAAGTGAATCACGGCAGCTCTTACGTTAGTAGCCATGGTTTGTTAAGTGAATCTGGCTTGCCATTGCCTTTGCTTGCCAGACGTTCACAAAAGGGAGTCATGTGACCCCCACGGGACACGGTAACTGCTCCTTCGACCGAAAGGTAGCGACTGCTGCTGCTGCTACCTGCTTCCTCTTCCTTCCCATGCTGAAGGGCTCCCCTCTCCTCTCACTCGCTCGCTTTGTAGCCGGTGCATTTCTTTCACTGCGGTGTCTCCTTGGTTTGGCTGAAGCTGAGTTGATCTGGCCAGAATCAAGCTCCCCCCTTTGCCTTTCCGCGCCCAGATGCTCTAGGAGGCAACCTCGTGCCGGGTGTACGGGAGGCAGCGCAAGGGAGTAACCACAGGGAAGGGGTTTATTCCCTCTCCAAGCACCCGGGGAAAGGGAAATGCTTTGTTCGCTCTGGACTGCCAAAGCCTCCTTAAACGCCACCGAAAGGCTCCTCTGGCAGCCCAGAAAAGCCCGAGATGGCCGGGATTAAAGGGGGAATGGCAGGAAACCGGCCGGGCCTTCGTGCCGCTCTCAAATTTCCTGGGAAATTTTTCCGGGCTCTGGTTCTTAAGTAGAAAACGGTTCTTAAGAAGAGGCAAAAAAATCTTGAACACCTGGTTCTTATCTAGAAAAGTTCTTAAGTAGAGGGGTTCTTAGGTAGAGGTGCCACCGTACCTTAGAATGTGAATAATATACATATTTATACATTTTTATTCAATCAATCAAAAATCAATATCCTATTTTGCACTTATTTTTATCCTGTTTACCCATCTATTTTCCTTCATTCTGTTACACTCCCCTCCTTCTATCTCCATCTCTTCCCCCTACTTTCTTATTCCTTCTCTCCCCTTCACTCCTTTTTCTCTTTCTTTTTATTTCCTCTTTCTTCTTCTTTACTTCTCCCTGAGTGCTTCTTATCCTAGTTCCTCTCTTATTTAACAGACTGGGGACATATGGCGTGCCCTTCATGGCACCGGACCAGACTATCTCAGGGACCGCCTTCTGCTGCACGAATCCCAGCGACCAATTAGGTCCCACAGAGTGGATCTTCTCCGGGTCCCGTCAACTAAACAATGTCGCTTGGCGGGACCCAGGGGAAGAGCCTTCTCTGTGGCGGCCCCGACCCTCTGGAACCAACTCCCCCCAGAGATTAGAATTGCCCCCACCCTCCTTGCCTTTCGTAAGCTGCTTAAAACCCACCTCTGCCATCAGGCATGGGGGAATTGAGATACTCTTTCCCCCTAGGCCTTTACAATTTTATGCATGGTATGTCTGTATGTATGTTGGTTTTACAATAGGGGTTTTTAACTGTTTATATTGGATTGCCATATGCTGTTTACTACTGTTGTTAGCTGCCCCGAGTCTACAGAGAGGGGCGGCATTCAAATCCAATAAAATAAAATAAAATAAATTTTTTAAACTAAAGATGCCTCTCCTATAATCATTATTTTTATATCTTTTCTGTATATATAACTCTTTATTCTAGGTATATGTCACTCATCTAATGCTGCCTCTTCCAAAACTCATTTCATCTCCTGGCTCAACCACCCATGTTATTTGGCTTTATTCGACTGAAAGAAATCATCGATTATTTCTCTTACCGGACTGTTCTTTTCACATCCGCAAAGCTCACGCCCACTTTTACACTGGAGAAAAAGTAAATAAGCCTTTATAAAAACATTCCTCCTTAGAAAACAACGAAGACACAATACACGTGGCATTATCCAAGTTGGGAGAGTTCCCCAAGATTAAGCAGATGCTGGACAAAGAAACCCAAACTTTGTTATTTTTACCACACTTATGGAGGAAACCAGGGGTGGGCAGCAGGCAGGACGGTGTGGAACACAGTTCCACCGGCAGAAATGAAGATGTGTGCGCAGCTCCAGCTGATTGGCGGCTGTCACTTCCTGGATTACTGGTCTCGTCTCGTCTCTCCTTTTTTCCCCTGCTGCTGCTGTATCTGTGCTCCTTGCTTTTTTCCTCTTTCCTCCTTTCTGGCCTCGGATGAGTTTCCTTCTCTCCTGCCCAGCTCCCCTCCAGCCTCACACGGCCACCTCCCGCCTGGGGTGCAAGCAGAAGGCATGGGTGGAAGCGGCACTGGTGGCATTTATGCTTCTGGCAGCACCCATTCGCCTAGCTACCCAGCCTGATGTGGGGGGGGGGCAACCCAGGCAGGAGAGTGCGGGAAACACGAAGCAAACTGTCACCCCAGCGAGCGACACTGGTAAGGTTGTAAGTCGAGGACTTAACAGTTCACTTGAACAATGATGATCGCTCAAGCCACTCCCACCTGGTCACTTGGCTGGCAAGTCACTCCTACCCAATCACATGACCATTAAGCCACCCCCACAAAATAAGTCACACCCACAAAATTTTGGCTGCCCATTACTGGTGGAGACCCTAATGTCCAGAACAGAGCAGAACCTTAAACACCCAGAGAGCCATTTAGACCAATTTCCCATAGGAAAAAAAAACACAGGGAGTCACAAAACTCTCATTTGTTTGTTTGTTTGTTTGATCAGATTTCTATGCCCCCCCACCCCCCTCTTTGGACTCAGGGCAACTTGCAGCAAAGAATACAATACACAAAGAAATCTAATATTTATATATACTAAAAATCTCGCTACTTGGAAAAAAACTGGAAGTGAAAAACCATGAAGCTCACCTGATCTTTAGTGGTGATTGTAGTGAAGTTGGTCATCCAGCTGTTCAGGCTGATTTTTACTCCAACAACTGGCAAGAAATATGAGTAGCGTGAGAAAAACCAATGTGCCCCCATGGCAAAATGCTACGCAGAGAGTCTCCGACTTATGAGAGTTCATTGTTTGTTTGAGAAGCTGGGCAGGGCTACATTTGAAGTATAAGACACACCCAGATTCTCACCCTCTTTTTGGGGGGTAAATGTGCGTCTTATACTCTGAAAAATACAGTATCAACCTATGATCCCACATATCAATATAAATCTCTATCTATTTATCTCTATGGCTATCTATCATCTGTCTGTCAGTCTGTCTGTCTATCTAGTGTATCTGTCTATCTCTACTTCTAACATTATATCTGTCATCTACCTACCTTCCTACCTATTTGATCCGATCCTGTCTGTCTGTCTGTCTGTCTGTCTGTCTGTCTGTCTGTCTGTCTGTCTATCTACCTACCAACCTACCTATCTATCTACCTATCTATCTCTATCTCAGATCTATCTACCTACCTACCTACTTACCTACCTACCTATCTATCTCTATCTCAGATATCTCTATCTATCTATCGATCGATCGACCGACCGACCGACCGACCGACCGACCGACCGACCTATCTATCTACCTACCTATCTCTATCTCAGCTCTATCTATCTATCTGTCTGTCTGTCTGTCTGTCTGTCTGTCTGTCTGTCTTTCTGTCTGTCTGTCTGTCTGTCTGTCTGTCTACCTATCTCTATCTCAGCTCTATCTATCTATCTATCTATCTATCTATCTATCTGTCTGTCTATCTGTCTGTCTATCTATCTATCTATCTATCTATCTATCAATCTATCAATCTATCAATCTATCAATCTATCAATCTATCAATCTATCAATCTATCAATCTACCTACCTACCTACCTATCTATCTCTATCTCAGATCTATCTACCTACCTACTACCTACCTATCTATCTATCTATCTATCTATCTATCTCTATCTCAGATCTACCTACCTATCTATCTATCTATCTGTCTGTCTGTCTGTCTGTCTGTCTGTCTGTCTGTCTGTCTGTCTGTCTGTCTATCTATCTATCTATCTATCTATCTACCTACCTACCTACCTACCTACCTACCCACCTACCTACCCACCTACCTACCTACCTACCTATCTCTATCTCAGATCTATCTATCTATCTATCTATCTATCTATCTACCTACCTACCTACCTACCTACCTACCTACCTACCTACCTACCTATCTATCTATCTATCTATCTATCTACCTACCTACCCACCTACCTACCCACCCACCCACCTACCTACCTACCTACCTATCTCTATCTCAGATCTATCTATCTATCTGCCTGCCTGCCTGCCTGCCTGCCTGCCTATCTATCTATCTATCTATCTATCTATCTATCTATCTATCTATCTATCTATCTATCTATCTATCTATCTATCTATCTATATCTATATATCTATATATCTATATATCTATATATCTATATATCTACCTATCTATCTCTATCTCAGCTCTATCTATCTATCTATCTATCTATCTATCTATCTATCTATCTATCTATCTATTATATCTATCTATCTATCTATCCCTCCATCCATCCATCCATCCACCTACCTACCTACCTACCTTCCTACCTACCTACGTACCTCCTGGAAATGCTTTTTCTTTTTTTATTCCATGATCGGAATGTCTTGGTCTCCAGAGTTCCTACCTGCTGGTTTCAGAAGTTTTCCGTTGACGGTGATCTTCACAGCCTTGCTCACCAGGATGCCATCTTCATAGATGCTTCCTGGCGTTTCAGAAAAAAAAGAAAATAGAGTTGACTTGCCATTATTACGTGTTTCTTTACCAATAGCATCGATACTTTTCAATGCGGAATCAATCATTCATCCCCCTTGTTTTGAATTTCAAGACAAGTTTCTATTCCTTGTTTTCCGCTGTTCAGATTATCTCCCCAAAGGCCTTCCTTCTACCCACACCTGTGTTTGAACCCTAAGTAAAAAGGAGTTTGTTACTGAATAGTTTAGTAAGATTTAGGAGGAATCTGTAATGATGATTGCTGTTTGGAGCCTGGAGACTCAACCCACACAAGACGGAGTGGCTGTGGGTGTTACCTCCCAAGGACAATTCCACCTGTCCGTCCATCATCCTGGGGGGGAACTACTGACCCCCTCGGAGAGGGTTCGCAACTTGGGCGTCCTCCTCGATCCACAGCTGACATTGGAACATCATCTTTGGGCTGCGGCGAGGGGGGCGTTTGCCCAGGTTCGCCTGGTGCACCAGTTGCGGCTTGCTTATTCATTCATTCATTCATTCATTCATTCATTCATTCATTCATTCATTCATTCATTCATTCGATTGATATGCCGCCCCTCTCCATGGACTCGGGGCAGCTAACAACAGTGATAAAAAGCAGCATGTAACAATCCAATACTAAAACAACTAAAAACCCTTATTATAAAACCAAACATACATACAAACATACCATGCATAATTTGTAGAGGCCTAGGGGGAAAGAATATCTCAGTTCCCCCACGCCTGATGGCAGAGGTGGGTTTTAAGGAGCTTATGAAAGGCAAGGAGGGTGGGGGCTATTCTAATCTCTGGGGGGAGTTGGTTCCAGAGGGCCAGGGCCGCCACAGAGAAGGCTCTTCCACTGGGTCCCGCCAAACGACATTGTTTAGTTGACAGTACTCGGAGAAGGCCCACTCTGTGGGACCTAACTGGTCGCTGGGATTTGTGCGGCGGAAGGCGTCGTAGTTCTGAGTAGAGTAGAGTAGAGTAGAGTAGAGTAGAGCAGACCAGAGCAGAGTAGAGTAGAATAATAGAATTATTTATTGGCTAAGGTGATTGGACACACTAGGAATTTGTCTTTGGTGCATATGCTCTCAGTATATTGAAATATACAATACACACACACACATGTATATTAGAACTTGCATTGCCCAAAGAAGATTGTGAATATTCTGAGCGCCCAGCGACTTACGGTTGAAGAATGGAGCTGTGAAGATATAATTTTCATTATCTAAACTCCTTTTGTAGAAGCTCTGTTCGTAGGTTTCTGCATTTTCTGTCCAATATTCGCCTGCACTAAACATAAGACACGGACATTAATTTTGTAATTGTAATTCATTGGGGGACATCTTGTTTGTTTGTTGGCATTTGTTTGTTTGTTGAAAAGAAGGATAAAAGATGGAAAGAAGAGAGGAGGAAGGGAAAGAAGAGAGAAAGATGAAGAGAAGGTAGGGGTGAAGAGAGGAGAGGAGAAGATAAAAGAAGAAGGAAAGGAAGGATACAAGAAGAAAGGGAGAGGAGAAGATAATAGGAGAAACAAAAGAAGGATAAAAGAAGGAAAGAAGATAAAAGAAGAAGGAAAGAAGGATAAAAGAAGAAGGAAAGAAGGATAAAAGAAGAAGGAAAGAAGGATAATAGAAGAAGAGGAGAGGAGAAGATAACAGAAGAAAGAAAAGAAGGATAAAAGAAGGAAAGAAGATAAAAGAAGAAGGAAAGAAGGATAAAAGAAGAGGAGAGGAGAAGATAACAGAAGAAAGAAAAGAAGGATAAAAGAAGAGGAGGAGAGGAGAAGATAAAAACATCAAATCACTTTTTAGAGGAAAATGATCCCAACTAAGTTGTTGTATGCAGGAAAATCCAATGATTCCATTATCCCAATATTTTAATTGTTCATCCCCAAGGTTGTCAGTGGGACCTTGCAGGAATTCTGGCCTCAGATCAGGTGTTGGAGTACCTGAGCAAACTCACCACTTCTGAAGATTAAGTGACCCTCTTACCTCTTGGGATATACTCTAGTGATCCCGCCATCCGTAGCTACGAAGCGTGCCGTGATTCCCTCTCTGCGAAGAGAAAGATTTTGATCAACATCAATTAAGATTCTCCAAAGCACCTGAGGATAGAACAAGAAGCAATGGGTGGAAACTAAACAAGGAGAGAAGTAACTTAGAACTAAGGAGACATTTCCTGACAGTTGGAACAATTAACCAGTGGAACAGCTTGCCTCCAGAGGTTGTGAATGCTCCAACAGTGGAGGTTTTAAAGAAGAGGTTGGATAACCATCTTGTCTGAAGGAGTGTAGGGTTTTCTGCCTAAGCAAGGGGTTGAGCTAGAACAGGGGGAGGCAAAATTGGCTCTTCTATGACTTGTGGACTTCAACTCCCAGAATTCCTCAGCCAATCATGCTAGCTCAGGAATTCTGGGAGTTGAGGTCCACATGTCATAGAAGAGCCAATTTTTCCTACCCCTGGACTTGAAGACCTCCAAGGTCCCTTCCAACTCTGTCATTATTATTATTATTATTATTATTATTATTATTATTATTATTATTATTATTATTATTATTATTATTATGTCAGTACAACACAGCAAACAAGATCACTATGCTGGATTTCGTATTTCATCCGCAGTTGGGCGCTTCCCAAGCACCTAGGACTGTGTGATGTAGCGGTGAATTATGTTTGCCGATCCCAGTAAAGCGGCCTTTTGCAATTGACAGATGGAGATTTTGTCAATTCCGATGGTTTTCAAATGTCCGCTGAGATCCTTTGGCACTGTGCCCAGCGTGCCAAGTACCACTGGGACCATTTTCACGGGCTTATGCCAGAGTCGTTGCAGCTCAATTTTTAGATCTCCGTATTTCACTAATTTCTCTAGCTGCTTCTCCTCAATTCTGCTGCCTCCTGGGATTGTGATGTCGATGATCCATACTTTCTTTTTCTCCACGATCACAATGTCTGGTGTGTTATGTTTCAAAATTCAGTCAGTCTGAAGTTGGAAGTCCCACAGTAGTTTTGCTTGCTATTATTATTATTATTATTATTATTATTATTATTATTATTATTATTACTATTATTATCATCATCATCATCATCATCATCATCATCATCATCATCATGTCAGTACAACACAGCAAACGAGATCACTATGCTGGATTTCGTATTTCATCACCAGTCGGGCGCTTCCCAAGCACCTAGGACTGTGTGATGTAGCGGTGAATTATGTTTGCCGATCCCAGTCAAGCGGCCTTTTGCAATTGACAGATGGAGATTTTGTCAATTCCGATGGTTTTCAAATGTCCGCTGAGATCCTTTGGCCCTGCGCCCAGCGTGCCAAGTACCACTGGGACCACTTTCACTGGCTTATGCCAGAGTCATTGCATGTTATTATTATTATTATTATTATTATTATTATTATTATTATTATTATTATTAGTAGTAGTAGTAGTAGTAGTAGTAGTAGTAGTATAAAAGAAGAATAGGCCAGGATTCTTGAGAGCTTATTTAGAATGTTCCTCTCAAGCAGAACAATACACTTGTAGATTCTTTGTCTTACCATGTTATTTATTTTTGACTTGATTATTCAATCAGTACGTTCTAATGTGATAGAATCAGGGTTCAGAAATAATAAAGCAATTCATGGTCTGGAGTAGGGGAAGAGAAGAATACTCACGGGTTCTGCTTACTCCAGTAATTCTGGACCAGGTCACTTGTGAAGCCCGCATCCAACAAAGCTCTCAACACCATGCTATTGCCTACCATGAAAAAAGAGGGGAGGGGAGGTGGGGAGAAGATAAAAGAAGGAAAGGAGAAGAGAGGAGAAGATAAAAGAAGGAAAGGAAAGGAAAAAGGAGAGGAGAAGATAAAAGAAGAAAGAAAAGAAGGATAAAAGAAGGAAAGCAGAGGATAAGATAAAAGATGAAGGAAAGGAAGAATAAAAGAAGGAGAGAAGGAAAGAAGGAAAGGAAGGATAAAAGGAGAGGAAGGGAGAAGATAAAAGATGAAGGAAAGGAAGGATAAAAAAGGGAGAGAAGAATAGAAGATAAAAGAAGAAAATGAAGGATAAAAGAGGGAGAGAAGAATAGAAGATAAAGAAGGAAAGGAAGGATAAAAGAATGAAAGGAGAAGAGAGAAGATAAAAGAAGGAAAGGAAAGGAAAAATAAGGAGAGGAGAAGATAAAAGAAGAAAGAAGATAATGATAAAAGAAGAAGAGAAGATAAAAGAAGGGAAGGAATGATAAAAGGAAAGGAGAAGATAAAAGAAGAAGAAAAGGAAGGATAAAAGAGAGAAAGACGATAAAAGGGGGAAGGGAAAGAACAGAGAAAGATGAAGAGACGGTAAGGGTGAAGTCACAAGAGGAGAGGATAAAATAAGAAGGATGGATAAAAGAAGAAATGGGAATAGAGGAAGAGGAAGTGAGAGGAAGGAGAAAGGGAAAGAACAGAGAAAGATGAAGAGAAGGTAGGGGTGAAGAGAGGAGAGGATAAAAGAAGAAGGAAAGGAAAGATAAAGGAAGGAAATAAGAAGAGAGGAGGAGGGAGGAAAGGAAAGGAAGGAGGAAGGGAAAGAGCAGAGAAAAGGGAAGAGAAGGGAGGAGTGAAGAGAGGAGAGGGGAAGATAAAAGAGAAAGGAAAGGAAGGATAAAAGAAGGAAAGGAATAATAAAACAAGAAAAGGAGAAGAGAAGAGGAAGAGAAAGGAAGGAAGGAGGAAGGGGAAAAAGAGAGAAAAGGAAAGAGAAGGGAGGAGTGGAGAGAGGAGAAGGGAAGATAAAAGAGAAAGGAAAGGAAGGATAAAAGAAGGAAAGGAATAATAAAACAAGAAAAGGAGAAGAGAAGAGGAAGAGAAAGGAAGGAAGGAGGAAGGGGAAAAAGAGAGAAAAAGGAAGAGACGGGAGGAGTGGAGAGAGGAGCAGAGAGAATTGTTTATTTATGCACTGCTAATAAATCCCTAGCAAAGGAAACATGATTGGCAAGGTCTTGATCTATCTATCTCAGAACCTTCTCGCTTGTTTGATTCCAGTACATGTGTTTGAATTAAATTGCTGAGCCTTCAGTGCTACTGTCAGAGGGCAATTGATTGAAAAGGCCATACTTACAAGAAGGGTTTTCAGGTGAATACTGATCCATAAATTCAATGAAATTCTGAAGAAATACAGTATTATTGTCTGTTATTTTCACTGTGCTACAGTAGTCCCTAAAAAAAAGTTAATGAAAAGATGAAATTTTCACCCCAATGTCAACTGGGCAATCTGCTATCATATCAACCCTAGTCCTTTTCTTCATTAAACTAGCCATGCCCAGTTCCTGCAGCCCTTCTTTATATATTTTAGCCTCCAGTCCCCTAATCCTCTTTGTCGCTCTTCTCTGCTCTCTTTCTAGAGTCTCAACATCCTTTTTGCATCATTGGCTGCAATATTTATTCCTAAACTATCCCTTAATTCAGTAGGGACTTAATCTTGACTAAGACAACACAGTATCAACAGTAGAGGCCTTCAAATTTCTAGGTTCTATCATATCTTGAGACTTAATGTGGTCACCTAACATCAAAAAGTCATCAAAAAAGCAGAACAAAGAACGTTCTTTCTGCACCAACTCAAGAAGCTCAAACTGCCCAAGGAGCTGCTGGTCCAGTTCTACAGAGGAATCATTGAGTCTGTCATCTGCACCTCTATCACTGTCTGGTTTGGTGCTGCAACCCAACAAGACCGACACAGACTTCAGAGGAGAATCAGAACTTCAGAAAAAAACAATTGTTGCCAACCTGCCTTCTGTTGAGGACCTGTAGACCTGTAGACTATTGAGGACCTGTAGACCTGTAGACTGCACGACTCAAAAAGAGGGCCGTGAAAATATTTACTGACCCTTCGCATCCTGGACATGAACTGTTTCAACTTCTACCCTCAAAACGTTGCTACAGACAACTTCACACCAAGACAACTAGACACAAGAAGAGTTTTTTTCCCCAATGCCATCACTCTGCTAAACAAATAATTCCCTCAACACTGTCAAACTATTTACTAAGCCTGCACTACTATTACTACTAGTTTTCCCCCATCATATCATCCATTTCCTCCCACTTATGACTTTATAACTTGTATCCTTACGAATTTTATTAATATTGATGGTTTCCACATTGCTTATTTGACCCCTATGACCATCATTAAGTGTTGGACCTCATGATTCTTGACAAATGTCTCTTTTTCTTTTATGTACACTGAGAGCTTATGCACAAAAGACAAATTCCTTGTGTGTCCAATCACACTTGGCCAATAAGGAATTCTATATTCTATCGATTAGGTAGCCCTATTTCCCCCCCAGAAGTAGTTACTCCATCAATCAAGAGATATTATTTAATACTTGACAACACCAAGCAAGAATCACCAACCTGGGTGCTAAAAATGTATATCCAAATTCGTCAAAGGATTCTCGCTTGAGAGATGCAATAACTGCAGAAAGAAAAGCAACAGATTTAAATGAGACGGCACTTGATTGACAGGCGAAAAATGTTTAACCTCAAAAACACCTGGATGAATTCCACATTTAATTCCACAGATGATGTAAGGCACCATGGCGAAGTCTTCGCAGACAATCCAGATGAAATACAACCGTATTCCTAGTGATTATAAGTCAAGATCCACGTTTTCGCATTAGATGTGGAATAGATCCAGTTATAAGAGAGCAACTTAGGAAAAAAACAAGCACAGTCTAAAAGTATTGCAAACTTAAAAGTGAGCTGTCGGAGGCTGTCGATTGAATTCAGAGATTCGGGCCAATGGGTGAAGAAATGGGTGTGTTGCGATGTCACAATGCGAGCCCTGCCCTTAAGCCAGCTATACAAAGGAAACAGAATGAGCACTGTGACATCACAACAGCCCTTTTAACCACTCGCAATTGTGGGGTGTCGAATGCCTGACGCATGCCTCGTAGCGAACACGTAGCGATTGAAAACTACATGGAGGAAAGTGGCAAAAAATGGGCCCTTGACTCAATTTATTGGACCGCCGTCATCGCATTTCAAGATTGCTTAAAAATGCATTGTAAAGACCAGAAATAAAATGAATATTGTTTGCAAAACAGCAAATAAAGGCGTGAACACGCGAGGATCGGAGGGTGACAAGACTTTGAAACACAAAAAATGGGACAAGAGTTTGCGATGTCATTTTAGACACGTTTAGTCTATATATTTTTTTAATGACTCAATAGTACCCAACGGGCTTTGGTGGTCAATGGGTGGTGGTGGTGGGGAACCCTTTGGAGATGAGTAGAAAGCGTAGCAGCCGAAAGGAAAAAAGAAAAAAAAGAAACACAAATGGCAAACGTCAACAACAAAGTACGGAGGGAAATTAGCAACGAGAATGTTATATACTTGCCCTTTTGGACTGTGATTATCCATCAGAAAGAGAAGGCAAGGAAGCAGGAAAAAAAAAACCCAGGGTAAAACAAAAGGTGTCACAAGCCAATATTTTATTCAACTAGCCCCAGTGAATAAAAATATTGTGGCAGAGAGAGAGAGAGAGAGCAAGAGAGTGGGGGACGAGGGAGGGAGAAATGGGTGGAGGGAGAGAGGGAGAAAGAGGGAGAGGGAGGGGGAGAGGGAGAGGGAAAGGGAGAGAGAAATAGGGAGAGGGAGGGAGAGAGGGGGAGGAGAGGGAGAAAGAGAGGGGGAGAGAGAGAGACGGAGAGGGGACAGAGAGGGGGAGAGGGAGGAGAGGGAGAAAGAGGGAGAGGGAGGGGGAGAGGGAGAGGGAAAGGGAGGGAGAAATAGGGAGAGGGAGGGAGAGAGGGGGAGGAGAGGGAGAAAGAGAGGGGGAGAGAGAGAGACGGAGAGGGGACAGAGAGGGAGAGAGGGAGGAGAGGGAGAAAGAGGGAGAGGGAGGGGGCGAGGGAGAGGGAAAGGGAGGGAGAAATAGGGAGAGGGAGGGAGAAAGGGAGAGGTGAGAGAGAGAGGGAGGAGAGGGAGAAAAAGGGAGAGGGGAGAAAGAGGGAGAGGGAGAAAGAGAGGGGAGAGAGAGAGATGGGGAGAGGGAGAAAGGGGAGGGAGAGAGGGAGAGGGAAAGGGAGGGATAAATAGGGAGAGGGGAGAGAGAGGGGGAGGAGAGGGAGAAAGAGAGGGGGAGAGAGAGAGAGACGGAGAGGGGAGAGGGGGGGGGAGAGGGAGGAGAGGGAGAAAGGAGAGGGAGTGAGAGAGGGAGAGGGAAATGGAGGGCGAAATAGAGAGAGGGAGGAAGAAAGAGAGGGAGAGGTGAGAGAGAGAGGGAGGAGAGGGAGAAAGAGGGATAGGGGAGAAAGAGGGAGAGGGGAGAAAGAGGGAGAGGGAGAAAGAGAGGGGAGAGAGAGAGATGGGGAGAGGGAGAGGGAGAAAAGGGAGGGAGAAATAGGGAGAGGGGAGAGAGAGGGGGAGGAGAGGGAGAAAGACAGGGGGAGAGAGAGAGATGGAGAGGGGAGAGAGAGGGGGAGAGGGAGGAGAGGGAGAAAGGAGAGGGAGGGAGAGAGGGAGAGGGAGAGGGAAATGGAGGGCGAAATATGGAGAGGGAGGAAGAAAGAGAGGGAGAGGTGAGAGAGAGAGGTAGGAGAGGGAGAAAGAGGGAGTGAGGGAGAGAGAGGGAGATAGAGAGGGAGAGGGAGTAAAGAGGGAGAAAGAGGGATGGGGAGGGAGAGAAAGAAAGAGAGAGAGAGAGAGAGAGATCACAGGTTCAGTTTTTGTACAGCTGTATTCTGGAGGAAAACAACAACAACAGCAGCAACAACAACAACAACAACAGTATTTCTGAAAGTTTGGCGCATGTTTTGTGGTCAAGCATTTTTCTTAACAAACAGAATTGACATTGCTGAATGAAAAATTTGTCCCGCAAGCTTTGACTTGTTTTACGACATTGCACGCCCCATTTCTGAAGTGAATCACTTGCAGTTGTTCAAATAGTGACACCGGTCATTCAGTGAGTGGAGCTTCCCCCTTGATGTTGCTGATCATGACAAATTGACAAACCGTCACAAATCTGAACCAGTTACATCAAGAACGTCCATCCCGTGACCACTGGACTACCGCTGGAGTGGCCATAAGAGTGAAAAACAATAATGTCCCTTTTTTCCAGTGCCGTTGTTTACCTGCCTATACCATTGATGGTGAACCTATGGCACGGGTACCAAAGGTGGCACGCGGAGCCATATCTGCTGGCACAAATGCCGTTGCCATAGCTGATCTCCAACTTCGCATGTGTGTGCCGGCCAGCTGATTTTTGGCTTGCACAGAGGCTCTGGGAGGATGTTTTTGGTTTGCAGAGAACCTCCGGGGTAATGGAGGAGGGCATTTTTACCCTCCCCTGGCTCCAAGGAAGCCTTTGGAGCCTGGGGAGGGCGAAACACGGGCCTACTGGGCCCACCGGAAGTTGGGAAACAGGCCATTTCCGGCCTCCAGAGAGCCTCCAAGGGGCAGGGGAAGCTGTTTTTGCCCTTCCCAGGCATTGAATTTTGGGTGTGAGCACTTGCGCATGTGTGATAACAGACGCCCACGCTCTTTCGGCACCCAAGGAGAAAAAGGTTCACCATCACTGACCTATACTCCTATATTTATATTGCGGTGATTTCTGCAGACTATCTAATGGGGAAACCCATTCTCAAAAGTTTTAAGCCCTACAACATTCATCGGATCATCTTATTTTACAACATGCAGGGAAATAAATTCTGCACATACATAAAAAAAGTGTGGCAGAGATTAATATTCCCTTGATCATAACCAGGGAAGGATTCCCTGTCGCCGGCGCTCCCGGTGACTGGTGTGGACGTGTCCGGTGTGCGCAGGGGAGTGCATCTGGCATGCGCGCATGCGTGGGCATAAGATTTATCTTCTACACATGCACAGGAAGCAAAATCTCACACGAGGACACTACACTTGCATAATTGGCAAAATCTTGTGTCTGTGAGCTTCCTCGGGTAAGAGTTTGCTTCCCGCGCATGCACAGAAGCCTAATCTTGTGCCGGCGCATGTACACATGTTGGGGATGGGGACATACATGTGCATCTCCATTTTTTCTAGCGGGACGACATTTCGGACCGTCCATGCTGCTACCCGATACTGATCGCAACCCACTTTTTTGCCGACAGTTTCGGCACTTGGTGCCAAAAAGGTTAACCGTAAGGTAACAGAACGTATTGTACATGGGTAGAGAGTCCCACACAGCGGCGGGCTATGAGCTGGAATGCTAAATTGCGCTCGCCACCATGGCTCGTAAGTTCTTGCAGGACCAGCGCGATTTTATTTATTTATTTATTAGATTTGTATGCCGCCCCTCTCCGAAGGCTAACAACAATAAAGAAGACAATGTAACAAATCTAATATTAAAAACAATCTAAAAAACCCCAATTTAAGAGACCAATCATACAAACAGGCATACCATGTATAAATGTATAAATGCATCTGTGGAGAAAGCAAAATCGTGCACGAAACCGCAGGTGTGCACGTGTCTCGGCATGCACAGAAGCAAAAAAACATCACCGAAATACGGGCGCACCTGCGGTACTGTGCGCGATTTTGCTTCCTCCACAGGTGCAGTAGCAAAATCGCGTAGGCCCCGCAAGAACTTACGAACCGTGATGGCGAGCGCAATTTAGCGTTCCGTATCATAACCCACTACTGGTCCCACAAAGTCTTGAGAAATCATTGCGGTAGCATTGGGGGTACATCACAAAGAGCATTAGTGAATTTCAAAATGCTGTGTTTAAAAAAAGGCAGAATCCTTGTCACTGGGACAAAACAGCTAGCCGAGGGGAAAGTTTTCACAGTTACTTACACTTTGCCTGAGTTAAGGTTTCATTAATCTTGGCTTTAATATAGTAAAAGCTGTAGGATGGTAACACCAAAGCCAAACTGTGAAAGAAACCAAACAATTATAATCACGGAATAATCCAATATTCATTTGAGATTTAACAGCATTTCCCCCATCTTAGAGGTAAACTTGACAACTACGGGCGGGTGGTTTGATGGAATGCTCTTATTTGGTCAATTACTTCCCGGAGTCTATCACTTTCATTTCTCCCTTATCTAACATTCTTTTTATTCCATCAATTCCTTCCCATGGACTTTTTATTGTTTTCACTTCTTCCTTATCTAATGCTGTTTTGACTCTGTCAATTTCTTCCCAGACTCTGTTTATCAATTTCACTTCTTCCTTATTTATCACTTATTACTCTGTCAATTCCTTTCAAGATTCTCTTTATCACTTTCATTTGTTCTTTATCTAACACTGTTTTTACTCTGTCAATTCCTTCCCACAGACTGTTTATCAATTTCACTTCTTCCTTATTTAGCACTTTTTATTCTATCAATTCCTTCAGTGCTGACCGGCTCAAGGTTGACTCAACTTTCCATCCTTCGGAGGTGGGTAAAATGAGGACCCAGATTGTTAGGGGCAAGAGGTTGACTCTATAAACAGCTCAGAGAGGGCTGTAAAGCACTGTAAAGTGGTATATAAACAGAAGTGGGTCTGTACCGGTTTGAACTGAACCGGTAATGACCTGCTGGCGACATCACGATGACATCACGGAACTTGTTTGGTTGGTGCCATGGGCACCACCATCTTATTTTTTTTAAAAAAGCTTGATTTTTTTTTCTTCTGAGCATGTGCAGGTAAGTTAGGAAGGAAGGGAGGGAGGAAAGGAGGAAGGAAGAGAGGGAGGAAAGGAGGGAGGGAGGGAGGAGCCATGGTGGCACAGTGGTTAGAATGCAGTATTGCAGGCTAATTCTCTGCTAGTTGTCAACAGTTTGATTCTCACCAGCTCAAAATTGACTCAGCCTTCCATCCTTCTGAGATTGATAAAATGAGGAGCCAGATTGTTGGGGGCAAGAGGCTGACTTTGTAAACTGTTTAGTGACTGCTATTGAGCACTGTGAACATAAGAACATAAGGACATAAGAAGAGCCATGCTGAATCAGGCCAAAGCCCATCGAGTCCAGCATTCTGTATCACACAGTGGCCCACCAATTGTCCATGAGGATCTTGAGCAGAAAGAGAAGGCAAGACCCTCCCTTTCCCTTGACCCCCAACAAATGGTACTAAAGGGAATCCTGCCTGCTTCAACCAACATAGAGGCAGCACTTGGACATCCTTTTCGATAACCACCGATACACTTGGCATCCATGAATCTGTCTAATCCTGCTTTGAAGCTCTCCAGGCTGACAGCTGTCACGACCTCTTCTGGAAGTGAATTCCATAAACCAACGACCCTCTGGATGAAGAAATATTTCCCTTGATTTGTCCTCACTTTCTTACCTATGAGCTTTAGGGAGGGCCCCCTCGTCCTAGTATTGTGTGATAGAAGAAAGATTTTTTCTCTATCCATCTTTTCTATCCCATGCATGATTTTATACCCTTCGATCAAGTCACCCCTTCAACGCCGCCTTTCAAGGCTGAAGAGACCAAGGCGTTGCAACCTGGTTTCCTAAGGGAGGGGCTCCATTCCCTTGATCCTTCTTGTGGCCCTTTTTTGCACCTTTCCCAGTTCCATTATATCCTTCTTGAGGTGCGGTGACCAGAACTGTACAGTTCAACAGTACAACTGTACACCAGAACTGTACACTGTGAAGCGGTATATAAGTCTAAAGACTATTGCTATATTCTGCAAGACTGATTTTCTCTGGTTCTTTAGGAGATCTGCACGAAGCAATGCCAGAAGTGATTGCTGGATAGCTGAATTGGCCATTCAGATGTGTGACCACTGCCGTACCCCCTTGCAAATTTTACTTATAATTATGTAAATTGCGCCCATATGTTTACTTATTTCTGTGGTGTTCTCATGGTATGCTAAATAAATAATAATATTCCCGAAGCGGGAAAAAAATGCAAGGAGTTTTGAATTGGGTGGCATTGCTCCGAGGCGTAATTAAAACATAACTAATTTGTATATCTAAACAAGGCAGTGAAAGATCGAAAACAGCCTCGGAGATTAGAGCCTCTTTTCAAAATCATGTTTAAATCATGAATATTTTACGTCCTCTTGGGTTTGGCCACCGTTTTATTACTGTGGGATGCTTATCGTTTTAATATTTCCTGCGATAACCGCTGAAATTAGCATTAAGAAGAAACTATAGAGTCCTGAACCGTAAATTTTGTCTTTACCATTACAGTTGTCGCTTAATCTGCTGAAAGAAGAATTATTAATTATCTAGTGGCATCTTTGTCACTAACATTTTGCCAAGAGAAATCAGGGAGCTTTTCCTTTCTGGGTTTTAAAAAATGGAACTAATTGAAAACACTATAATTGTGTGCATAAATATGCCTGTTGCCTGGAGGCTCCCGGGAGAGTTCGCGGCTATTGTTTTTCCAAATTCAAAAGAGCTTTTGGAAATATTGGGGCAGAAATATGATCTATGCTAAGCAGCGTTGAGAAAGGGAGAGCAATAAGTCAGGGAGAAATTGCTGTTTACCATTCCGAGCGAGGAAACGGGAAACAACGGTTGCTAACGAGCAAACGTCAGCATTAACTTTGGAGAGAAATGAGCCACGCGACCGGTTCATTGTTTCAACTGCAGCAGGATGATCCATCACCAGAAGTGTTGATGAGAAAGAGTCTCTATTTAAATACATTTTATTTATGTATGTATGTATGTATGTATGTATGTATGTATGTATGTATGTATGTATGTATGTATTGGATTTATATGCCACCCCTCTCCGCAGACTCGGGGCAACTAACACTGCATGCCTAAAAGGGTTGTATCTTTTTTGTAAAGTGGTGACCAAAACTGTCAGCAATATTTTTCACATGATTTAGATTCTATGTCTCGCTTTTTACAACCAAAGATTAATTAATAGATGGTGATTAATAAATATTTGAATGAGTAATGAAAAAAAAATCAGATAAAGGCTGCACCTAGATGCCTGGGATAGCATCTTTGGTGCTCCTGGAATAAACTTATCTCTATGATCAGGAGAAATTCTCCTCGCTCTCTACCTTTTGAAAAGTTTAGGGGGAAAGGAAGATGAGGACTAAAGAGGAATTTAGAGAAACATTATCCAGTATCCTTAGGGAAGGATTAAATATTCACAGAACTTGCACCAGGCACCCTAAAATCATTTTCCAAATAAACTTTTCCAAAGACAAATGGGTTACACGAATCCCACGAATCCCAGCGACCGATAAGGTCCCACAGAGTTGGCCTTCTCCGGGTCCCGTCGACTAAACAATGTTGTTTGGTGGGCCCCAGGGGAAGAGCCTTCTCTGTGGTGGCCCCGGCCCTCTGAAACCAACTCCCCCTGGAGATTAGAACTGCCCTCACCCTCCCTGTCTTTCGTAAACTACTCAAGACTTATTTATACCGACAGGCATGAGGGAGTTGAGATAGCTCTTCCCCCTAGGCCATTACAAGTTATGCATGGTATGTTTGTGTGTATGTTTGGTTTTATAATAGGGGTTTTTAGTTGTATTTATTATTGGATTGTACATGTTGTGTTTATTATTGTTGTTAGCCGCCCCGAGTCTACGGAGAGGGGCCGCGTGCAAATCCAATAAAAAAATTATTATTATTATTATTATGATTACAAATACTATGTATTGTTTACCATTGTTGTGAGCCGCCCTGAGTCTACGGAGAGGGGCGGCATATAAATCCAATAAATCTAATCTAATCTAGTCTACAAAGGAATAAGAGGAAAAAGATTATAGCTTGATTTTCATCCTGTTTTTCAGCAGATTGCAGAGCAAGCTAGCCATCCAATAGATATCATAGGATATTTTTACTCTTGAAATGTCAGGAACAATGGTATTTTAACCTCTGTATTTTGTTTTGAAAAAAATTCCCTAATTGATTACCTGTAATCCGTGCCATTCACCGCAGTCCATGTGTATGTTCTGTTGCCTTTATCAATATAGCGCTGCAAAAGAATCGGCCAGAAAGATAATTTTATGTTAGAAATTCTGTTTATATATAGCAGCACAGGAGAGTACAGTAACCATGTGCTTTACTGCTCAACTGCAACAGGAAACTCCTTAGAACAAAAGAGCATAGATCCAGACTTGTAAACACTGCCATCTGCTGGCTGAATACTACTATAGCTGTTGCATAGAAATGCATTCTATCAATGCATTCCAACAGTTTATCAATGATGCCAGGAAAGTTTAAACACGGCACACGATTCAAGAATCAAGATTTGTTGAAAAGTGAGCAAAGGATCATTATATGTCAGCCCATTAGGACAAAACTCATAATTCTTTCAAAGTTAATTTGCAGATTTCTATTTTTGGAAAGTGGTTTAGAAAAATCAGGTTGACTGTTCAGATTGTTCGATATGATGCTATGTTTCCCATAATTGTTATTTATTTCATTGAACTTATATGTGGCTCCTCTCAAAAAGACTCTCTTTATCTATGGAACTTTGAGGGGGGGGAAATCAATTGAATCCTTCGGGATTGGGCGGCATAGAAGTCAAATAAATTATTATTATTATTATTATTATTATTATTATTATTATTATTATTATTATTATTATTATGTCAATACAACACAGCAAACGAGATCACTATGCTGGATTTCATATTTTATCACCAGTCGGGCGCTTCCCAAGCACCTAGGACTGCGGGATGTAGCGGCGAATTATGTGTGCCGATCCCAGTAAAGCGGCCTTTTGCAATTGACAGATGGAGATGTTGTCAATTCCGGTGGTTCTCAAATGTCCACTGAGATCCTTTGGCACTGCTCCCAGCATGCCAAGGAACACTGGGACCACTTTCACTGGCTTATGCCAGAGTCGTTGCAGCTCGATTTTTAGATCTTTGTATTTTGCAATTTTTTCTAGCCGCTTCTCCTCAATTCTGCTGTCTCCTGGGATTGCGATGTCGATGATCCATACTTTCTTTTTCTCCACGATCACAATGTCTGGTGTGTTATGTTTCAAAATTCAGTCAGTCTGAAGTTGGAAGTCCCACAGTAGTTTTGCTTGCTCATTTTCAACTTTTTTGGGCTTATGATCCCACCAGTTCTTTGCCACTGGTAGATGGTAGTTCTCTTCTTCTTCTTCTTCTTCTTCTTCTTCTTCTTCTTCTTCTTCTTCTTCTTCTTCTTCTTCTTCTTCTTCTTCTTCCTCCTCCTCCTCCTCTTCTTCTTCCTCTTCTTCCTCTTCCTCTTCTTCCTCTTCTTCTTCTTCTTCTTCCCTCTTCTTCATCTTCTTCCTTCTTCTTCTTTTCTTCTTCTTCCTTGTTGTTGTTGTTTTTGTTGTTGTTGTTGTTATTATTATTATTATTATTACTATTACTATTATTATTTCTGGCCACTCGGGACCAACCAAGCTGGGTGCAATTTTAAAGATCAAGGAGGTAAAAATTGGCATTGTTCATTCCTCTTTTATGATCATTACAATTTCCATTATTTGAAGGATGAACCCAAGCTTGGCTACGGCACTGCAAAAATTAATCTGCACATTTTCAGCGTGTTTAATTACAGAATGGAATGAATGGGGCGAGGGATACAATGGAGGATTTTAGAAGGTCTCTTGACGCCCGGTGGAGATTTAATCAGAGTTAATACATCCCAAAAGAATGGAGTTATTCACTTTTCATCATTTATCACTACAACTCCTGGCTCCCGGTAGCACAGAGTAGCATTATAACCAGAAACAATGATTTTTAGGAAAGCTAAGAATTGTTCAGCAGCGGCATTGTGGGCTTCCTAATAATATTCAGAAAATTACAACAGGCATCTTAATTCCATCCATTAGCAAGTTTAAACATTAATAAGATTCCGTCTTTTTTGGTCCCCAAAGAAACTCTCGGTGTTCGCTTAGCTGTGAACATCCTGAGCGAAGTTTGCAATTAAAAAAAACAACATTGGATTTGATATACAGTGGCACCTCTACTTGCAAACTTAATTTGTTCTGTGACCCGGTTCATAAGTAGAAAAGTTTGTAAGAAGAAGCAATTTTTCCCATAGGAATCAATGTGGGGAAACCACAGGGAGGGTGGAGGCCCTGTTTCCTCCCAGGAGATTCCTAGAGAGGCCCCACGGAGGCTTCTCCCCACCTTTTCCGGCCCTGTTTCCTCCCAGAAGATTCCTATAGAGGCCCCATGGAGGCTTCTCCCCACCTTTTCCGGCCCTGTTTCCTCCCAGGAGATTCCTATAGAGGCCCCATGGAGGCTTCTCCCCACCTTTTCTGGCCCTGTTTCCTCCCAGAAAATTCTTATACAGACCCCACGGAGGCTTCTCCCCACCTTTTCTGGCCCTGTTTCCTCCCAGAAGATTCCTATAGAGGCCCCACGGAGGCTTCCCCCCACTTTTTCCGGCCCTGTTTCCTCCAAGAAGATTCCTATAGAGGCCCCATGGAGGCTTCTCCACACCTTTTCTGGTCCTGTTTCCTCCCAGAAGATTCCTAGAGAGGCCCCACGGAGGCTTCTCCCTGCCTTTTCCGGCCCTGTTTCCTCCCAGAAGATTCCTATAGAGGCCCCACAGAGGCTTCTCCCTGCCTTTTCTGGTTACAGTTTCAGAGGCTCAGGTTTGTAAATTGAAAATGGTTCTTGAGAAGCTTGAGATTTTATTTTATTTTATTTTATTTGGATTTCTAGACCGCCTTTCTCTGTAGACTCAGGGTGGTTTACAAAACAGAAGTAAATACAAAAAAAGTACATAATTTAATGTGTAAATTAAAGTAATTTAATTTAATTACTTAGATTTATAAGCCATCTTTCTCCAAAAGGACTCCAAGTCTTGGACTATTAGACCCTGAAGTTTCTACCATTTTGTCTTACATCCGTTTATCCAACTTATTTCTTTTTTCTCAGAGAGCAAATCTTCATATTCTCACCTCATCTTGAGATTTGACCAGTGTTTGAAAGGTCCTGTCGCCACTTTCACTGTCAATCATCTTTTTCCGAATCTACAAATTAAGAAAATTAAGAAGTCACTTAATACTTCTTTATCCCATCCCCCTTTTTCCCTGTTTTCTTTTTTTTTTATAATCTAATAAAGTTTTTTTTTAAAAAAAATACTTCTTTATAATGCAATATTTGGAGGCTAATATAGTCAAAGAGATAAAACTCCAGGAGACAAAACAATTAAAATCCAACTCTTTGTTTCACTTCCAGTAGAAATGATTCCTTGTAAAATCGTGAAAGCTGACTGGATAATAATCTTATTAATATTGTCTATCAGAGGTGTCCAGTGGAAGGAGAGTCAAAAATTCCAAGATGGCAGGTTGTTTCATAATCAAAGTCCAGTTCATGTGTAATTGTCATTTGTACCTAAAAGGACAAAAAATTGCTCGCGGTGCTCTGCCCTCCATTTTAATTTTTGAAATTCCCGCTCCCCATAAATTGTATGTTGAAATATTGCTCCTTCATGACAAAATATTCCTACAAATTTCTTCTGAATAGTGCTTGCCTTAAGAATACGGGTCCATCAAGAGGCACAAAAGAAAAAAATAGACTCTATAAAAAGAAATTGAGCCCCAAATTCCTAGAGGGTGCCAACCTTTGTGCTTAGCTCAGAACTAACTTGTATAGTCAGACCAGAATATCTCTGGGACCACTTTCTGCCGCACGAATCCCACCGACTGGTTGGCCTTCTCCGGGTCCCGTCGACTAAACAATGTCGTTTGGCGTGACCCAGGGGAAGAGCCTTCTCTGTGGTGGCCCCAACCCTCTGGAACCAGCTCCTCCCGGAGATCAGAATTGCCCCCACCCTCCTTGCCTTTCGTAAGCTCCTTAAAACCCACCTCTGTCGTCAGGCTTGGGGGAATTGAGATATTCTTTTCCCCCCAGGCCTATACAAGTTATGCATGGTATGTTTGTATGTAGGTTTGTTTTTTGTTTTTGTTTTTAAAAAGGGTTTCTTAGTGATTTTAATATTAGATTTGTCTTATGCTGTTTTATTATTGTTGTTAGCCGCCCCGAGTCTACGGAGAGGGGCGGCATACAAATCTAAATAAATAAATAGTTATCACGGAAAATCTCAAACGACCCCTCCAACCTACCTCCACTTTAATGTCATTCTCCAACTCAGCATCCAGAAAATCCAGAGTCACGGGTTCCTGAGATTTCGGATTCTGAAGAAGATTTCAAAGCAGCATATAATAAAGATATTCTGATGGGAACCTAAAACTAATGGCACTCATCCAATTAAAATTACTCACCTTTCCATAGAACCAGCACAATTACAATTACATGTACTCTTTCAAGTTAAACTGGAAATACTACAAAGAAAGATGTCCATAGAAAATATAGAAGATTGGTATAGAAAGTGGATGAACAGATGGATGGATGGATGGATGGATGGATGGATGGATAGAAGGAAGGAAGGAAGGAAGGAAGGAGAGAGAAAGTTAGTAAGTAAGTAAGAAACGAGGGAGGGAGTGCGGGGGGAGGGAGGGAGACAGAGAAAGAAAAAGAAAGAAGGAAGGAAGGAAGGAAAGAGAAAGTTAGTAAGTAAGTAAGAAACGAGGGAGGGAGCGAGGGGGGAGGGAGACAGAGAGAGAAAAAGAAAGAAAGAAAGAAAGAAGGAAGGAAAGAAAGAAAGAAAGAAAGAAAGAAAGAAAGAATTTCAGGGTTGCTAATCTTTGGGAAAACCTCTCTGGGTTCAGAAAGTCATAGTCAGGTTGCTTAATGTTTGAAAGAAAGCTTATCAAATAATTTCAGGGCTATAAATCAAGTTGTTAAATCAAAAAAATTAAAACCCCAATGAAGGCATCACTTCTTCCACATGGCGAAAAGGAAACTATATATCCATATAGACACTATGAAACAGGCTCAGTTAAAAAGCATCATGGAGTTGTTCAAAAACAGAGAAAAAGAAACAGGCAAGAAAGAAAAGAAGGAACTAGAACTGAGCAATCAGACTGATGAACTTATAAATTGATGAACTTCTGAATGGACAAATTGATGAGCATGATGAAACTTTTGACGATTATACTGGGTTTCACAGTGACAAAAAGAGACTAGGGAAAAATATTGGTATTGGGAGAAACAATTTAAAATAGAAGGTGGAAATACAGAGATGAGATTAAGAAGAGGTAAAGATATAATTAGGCAAATAATATACTTTAAAAAGAGGAAAAAAGTTTGGAGGGAAAGAAGCTAGGGTTATAAAGGTTAAAGGAAGAAGCAAAAAACATCTTAAGAAAAGGAGAATGGAAAACTATAGAAAATGGTTGACTGCAGGTACAGGAAATAGATTTCTCTGATCACATCTTTCATTTTTTAATATTTTAAAGCATGAAGTATAGGTTTAGACTGAATAAACAATGTATTAATTGAATTTAAAAAAGATTATTTTGGTAGCATTATATTCTTTATTAGGTTGATGTAAGACTGGTTGTATTAAGTGAATTATTAGAAGAAAGTATAAATTCTAAAACTGTTATTTCCTTATATAAGATATGTTTGATATATGATGAAAGCACTTTGTAAACATGCCAATATAGTGAAAGGAATTGAGATTTTAAGATAAGCTGAAAAATACAATTGGGCATTTGGAATTGGTTGTAATGGGAAAAAGAAAAACAAAGATAAGTAAAGATACTAGGAAGAGAGGAAGCAATAAGGCTTAATATTAAAAGGCACAAGAAATAATAATTAGCTCGTAAAATTAAGTCATAGCAATATTTTAAGAATAAAAATTGAATTAATTGGTGGTTGACCCAGGAGGCAAAACTAAGGGATTTGGTGGCATTATGGTGCTGTAACATATGCCAAGGTTACCGAAATTATAAACATAGAAATGAAACAAAAATAATTATTTGAGAAGTGCCACCGCTAGTATAAAAATAAGGAACATCATATCAGTCTGCCAAATATAAGTTGAGTGAGGATGAGAGATGCTCAGGGAACGGTATCAGAGGGAGGAAGAGGAAGTAGAACGTGTTCTGATTTCTGTAAGAACTTTAGCAATTACAAATAACTCTTACTAATTGCATTATTTCATAAACAAAGAAACTCCATTTTAATTTCTCTTCTCTTCCGGATTCAAATACAGTTCATTCTAGCACATTGCTCTCAACCTGTTATCTTTCTTAATTGCATTCCTCGCATTCTTTCTACCCTTCTCCCGTTAATAAGATTTATGTACTTACAGCATGATTCTAAAACAGCAGAACTGACTGTAAATCAACACAGAATACATTTGCTTGCTTGGAAGTGGAATGGAAGCCTTCCATCATTCACTCTGCAACGTTGAAACTCCACCCTTCTTCCCACTGACCCCCTGACGTACCAAATACATCACTACAGTATTTAACCCATTCCTCCCCTTAATATCTTCTTCCAAACACCTGCTCCTTACGTTGTTGGACCCTTCTGAATTTAGGATTTACCCAGCAAACGTCTGATTCTTCCTCGTTAGATTCTGGACTCATAGCCCCATCCTGTTGCTGGCCTTCCCCCTGTTCTACTACCTGTAACCCCGGGCCCACCACTAATTCATAAACACTATCTGTATCAGAGTCCTCAATTTCTTCATCATCCTCCAATTGACCAGGAGTATGTACAACAGAAGGGGGAAGTTGAGGAGTGGAAAGAAGTAGAAAGTGTAGAGAGTTAATAGAGAGATGATGAATGGAGGGAAGGAGAAGGGGGAGAGAAGGAGTAAGAAAGTAGGAAGAGGGGATGAAGGTTGAGAGAAGAGAGTGTTGAGTCAGACTGAAGAATAGGAGTGGAAAAAGGTACAAAATAAGATACTTTGAAATATTGAAAATGTATAAGTATCTTATTGATATGTTTTAAGGTATATGTGTTTTGTTATAAAAATGGAATTTGTGGAGAAAAATAAAAATATTTTTTTGGGGAAAAACAAAGAAAGAAAGAGACAGATCCAAGAAATAATAATGATATCTCATTTTTAGACCTCATTATACGAAGGTGGAAACTGAATCAATTTTGAAATAAAGGACAGTAGGATGGACAAAAAGGAATTTTTTTAAAAAAAAGAATAGAAATGTTTTTCTTCCATTAAAGAAAAAGAACTTTGCAGATTGAAAATTGATCCAATTCTTAACATGATTATTAAAAAGATTAATCTGCGTGTAGTTTCACTACAACCCTAGCATGCTGGGAGGAAAAAGTATAAACTACTGATATTCTTCTGGAACCAAATATAGAATCTACTTTACTAGACTGACAATGCCTTCAATTTTGTTGATTTTCTTTTTTTTACAGAGAGCATTTAAATTATTATACATGATATATCATATCTGAGATGTGAGAATATTCGAACTGAATGAAGTAGGGAAGTTTTAATCAAAGGAGATTACTCTCACATCCTGCTGTGACATTATAGTTGCTAAATTCTTATTCATCCAAACAAGGGACTATTAAATCTGGCAGTGAAATTACTCAACCCAGATCAACAGAACTGGGAACGGGACGGGACGGCAATGACATGTTTTTAAAAGTGAGCGATGTAACATTTGCAAATCATAAACCTTTTGTGTCAAGCATTCCATAAAGGAAAACAATAAATAATAAAATGCTGACATACATGCAGATGGCAGAAACAAATCAGGTGTTTTGTATACAAGTAATCCTCGACTTACATCAGTTCATTTAGTGACAATTCCAATTTACAACAGCACTTTAAAACTGTTTTTCACAGTTACGGCCATTCCAACACCATTATGTGATCAACATTCAGATGTTGGACAACTGACCCATATTGATGACCGTCCCAAAGTGATGTGATCACCTACTGACAAGCGAAGTCAACGGGGAAGCCAGATTTACTTCATCCTCGGATTACTCACTTATCAACTGCATTTGATTCACTTAATGACCGAGGCAAGAAAGGTTTTTAAAATGGAACAAAATCCACTTAATAAATGTCTCACTTAACAATGGAAGCTTTGGGCTCATTCGCGATTGTAAGTCGAGGACCGTATGCATAAGACAAGATTGTTAGAGAAAACCAAACTACTGAATTTTTCGGAGTATAAGACGCACCTTAGTTTTGGAGGAAGGAAAACAAGGATAAAAGGCCTCTGCCTCCCAGCAATTTGCCTCCCAGCAAAAAACACAGATGATATACAGTGTTCCCTCGATTTTCGCAGGTTCGAACTTTGCAAAAAGTCTATACCACGGTTTTTCAAAAATATTAATTAAAAAATACTTCGCAGGTTTTTTCCCTATACCACGGTTTTTCCTGCCTGATGACACCATGTGTTATCGCCAAACTTTCGTCTGCCTTTAATAAATATTTTTTTTAAAAAACTTTAATAAATAAACATGGTGAGTAATAATCTAAATGGTTTCTAAGGGAATGGGAAATTGCAATTTAGGGGTTTAAAGTGTTAAGGGAAGGCTTGTGATAGCCAAAAATAGTGTATTTACTTCCGCATCTCTACTTCGCGGAAATTCGACTTTCACGGGCGGTCTCAGAACGCTTCCCCTGCGAAAATCGAGGGAACACTGTATACTGTTTTCTGTGTATGTGTGACTGACCCATAGAAACAGCAAAGAATTGGAGAAATGTACATTATGGCACTATAATAATGCCAGAAATGTTTCTGAAAAGTAGTCACACTAACTCCTCCCAATTATTTAAATAGATCTATTCCAAACATGACTAAGTCAGGGTTTAACTCAACTGCTTTATCTTAATATTAAAACAGGACACTGTTACATTTCAGATTATACTTGTACAGATCTTTAAAATTGGTGTGGCTTTCTGGAAGTGTTCTCTGCTATTTAAAAGAAGAAACAATAGCACAGGCCCTCTTCAGATCAAGCATTTATTTTAAAAAGCTTGTTCATTAAGTTGTCTAGAACAATAATAAAGCAGTCTTTAAAAAATAAGTCTAATAATTGGAAAATTCTATAGACCAGTGATGGCAAACCTACGGCACGGGTGCCACAGGTGGCACTTGGGGTCATATCTGCTGGCACAAGAACTGTTGCCCTAGCTGAGCTCCAATGTGCATGTGTGTGCTGGCCAACTGATTTTGGGCTTGCACAGAGGCTCTGGGAGGGTGTTTTTGGCTTCCAGAGAGTCTCCAGAAGGATGGGGAGGGTGTTTTTACCCTCGCCGGACTCCAGAGCCTTTAGAGCCTGGGGAGGGTGAAACACAAGCCTACTGGGCCCACCAGAAGTTGGGAAACAGGCCATTTTCAGCCTCCAGAGGCCTCCAGGCGGTGGGAGAAGCCATTTTCGCCCTCCCCAGGCATTGAATTTTGGGTGTGGGTACTCGCGCATGCATGATAGCATGCCTGCATGTTCTTTCGGCATTCTATAGAGATTTATAGTTATTGATTTAGCTCCTTCCAGTTTCAACTGTCCAATGTTGCCAGCAGACAAACTTCTTGCAGCTAGTTTCACTTTCAGTTCTAGAAAGTTGTTGTGGTTGGCTCTGGCCCAGCTCCTGCCCCAAGGAATGTGGAGGTGGATGCAGGGGAAACATCAACATGTCATAGGCCTGTTTTAGTGCCGACAGAGTCAGGTAGTGAAGCTTCCTTGGAAGAAGAAGGTGGGGGTGACTTGGAAGAGGGGGGCTTGGCAGACAGCCCAGGAAGCCAATCTCCATTATCTTCAGTAGATTCGGATGATGAATTGCTAGACCCACGCATGCGTAGAGCTATGCATAGGAGAAAACAACTGAAGAACTATTACAGGCGATAGAGAATCCACCTGTGGTTGGGTGGGGCTCACGTAATTAGAGCAGCTGTTATATTGGCAGCGTGCGGGCTTAGCAGCGTGGAGATTATCTGATCGTAGTCATTGGGAGTCACGGAGTTTGAGAAAAGAAATCCTTGTAAGTTTTTGCCACGTCTGGAACAAACAGTATTTGTGCCAAACTTCACAGTACTGGTTTATTGCTTGCCTAGCTATCGGACTATAATCCATTACTGCCTTGTTTATACAAAAAATCCCTTCGAATTCTAAAAGGGAGTTTTGCTTCTCTTTTGTTGTGATAAAAAACATTTACTGGAATTCTACTGCCTGTGTGTGTCTGTTTTGAACCAATTTCCTTTTCATTGGAGGTTTGTCCTAGAAGCCGGCAGAACAGGAAGTGGCCTGCCTCTGGTAGAATCAGCTGTAGTTCGGGAGGATGATAATCCCTTGCTTTTGCTAATAGGGCTCTGTGCTGTTTGCTGCAAGGAGGCAAATTGCTGGGAAGCAGTGACCAAAGGATGGGGGTGGCCGGGTGGGGCTACATTTGGTGTATAAGATGCACCCGAGTTTTCACCCTCTTTTGGGGCGGGTAAAAAAGTGTGCCTTATACTCCGAAAAAATACGGTGTAAAGAAGTCGCAATACATATTTCAAGAGCTAGCCATGATTAGAAGAGTAATCCTGTTGAAATTAATGGGGCTTAAGTTAGTCAATATTTAATGAAACCTCACAGATTTGGGTCAGCCGCAGACATTGTCAAACAAAAAAGTTACAAGGGTGCATTTGAAATGCTTCAAATAACTTAGAATTCTATGAAGGGTCAGTTTCAAACGTAAACCTTGCACGCTTCCTTAAGCATCATATCAACTTCCCAATCTTTAGCCTACTGTATTTTGAGGCTTCTATGAAAAGAGTAAAGCACAAATCCAAAGCTCTCACTTGAAAGAACATCTACAAGCATCAATGTTTAATTTTGTGAGATTCATGCGGTAGGGGGAAAAACAATTGCTGGTTATGCGGCCACCTTAAGAGTTCTCTCAGGAATCCAAAGAGCTTCATTCTCACTATTAGTCACCTCCATTCATAGTTACCTGGGTATAGGGTCTCCTTTGTTTAACTTTGGGGATGCCCACACCAATTTGCTAAAGCGACAGAACAGCATCGATTCATACAACGTTTCCACATGGGGGTCAATTTCTATTAATTCTAACCACCCCTGTTCTAATCTAAGAAAACTCTGAGCAATTTGGCAATCTGATCTGGAATGGGACATCTCACCGCAGCCAACTCACCATGGCTAATTTGCTGTGGTCAGCTCATAATGGCCAATTTGCCATGGTCAATTCGTCACAACCACCTCGCCACAGTTAGCTTAGCATTGGACAACTTACCATGGCCAGCTCGCCACAGAAAAACTTGATGAGGGAACAATTCAACCATTCAATTTAATTCTTTAAAATAATTCCTATAGTATTTTAATTTTTGTCATTCATATTTCATTTTCCTATCACCCATTTCCTCCCATGTTGACTGTATGACTGTAACTTGTTGCTTATATCCTAAGATTTTTATTAATATTGCTTCTTCATTGCTTATTTGACCCCTATGACAATCATTAAGTGTCATACCACATGATTCTTGACAAATGTATATTTTATTTTATGTACACTGAGAGCATATGCACCAAGACAAATTCCTTGTGTGTCCAATCACACTTGGCCAATAAAATTCTATTCTATTCTATTCTTTGGCCTCCTTTCTTGAATGATTCCATTCTATTATTTCTTTGATATTAATGTAACTCCTGTTTCGCGGCAAGTTGGGGAGTTGTCCTAGACCATGGGTAGGCAAAGTTGGCTCTTCTATCCCATGTGGACTTCAACTCCCAGAATTCCTCAGCTAGCATGATTGGCTCAAGAATTCTGGGAGTTGAAGTCCACAAGTCGTAGAAGAGCCAACTTTTTACCTACCTCTGTCCTAGACTTCTCAGACCAAACTTCAACAAGGTATCTTTGATTCCAACTGAAGATTGGAAAGTACTCAATAGAGAGAATATTTTGCTATCTGGGTAATGAGGACAGATAGATGACTTAAAAATGGCACAGCTTACATTAACTCAGGTGAGCTGTATCACTAATAGACTGTGGAGGGAGACAACTGTTTGGGAGTAATCCCTGTCCCCATAACTGTGCTTTAACTGGCCCCATATGCTTTAAGTGTGTTGAACTGGAAGTTAATTACTTCAACTAGGATTTAATGAACAAGCATCATGACACACCTACTGTCAAACATGAAGATGACCTAACAGAAGTCATTTCGACAGCTTCAGTGTTGTCTCACTGGAGCTGAGGGATAGGGAGGGGGGATTTGAGAGAGTTGGGATTTTGTAGCCAAAACAAAATAATTCCTCTTGAGAACCAAGGTCATTCTCACACCTGGTTGGAGGAAGGCAGAGAAATATCACCGAACAACCACACAGCACTCAGGATTGGACGATGTGACTTTGTTTTGAGAAAGAAAGAAATGTTTGCTTTCAATGAAGCAGTGGAAGTGATGTGCTGGTGTCTGGAGCTGTTGGGGTCTGGATGGGTGTCAACAAACTCAAACTCAACCCAGACAAGACGGAGTGGCTGTGGGTCCTGCCTCCCAAGGACAATTCCATCTGTCCGTCCATTACCCAGGGGGGGGAACTGTTGACCCCCTCAGAGAGGGTCCGCAACTTGGGCGTCCTCCTCGATCCACAGCTGACATTGGAACATCGTCTTTTGGCTGTGGCAAGGGGGGCGTTTGCCCAGGTTCGCCTGGTGCACCAGTTGCGGCCCTATTTGGACAGGGAGTCATTGCTCACAGTCGCTCATGCCCTCATCACCTCGAGGTTCGACTACTGCAACGCTCTCTACATGGGGCTACCTTTGAAAAGTGTTCGGAAACTTCAGATCGTGCAGAACGCAGCCGCGAGAGCCATCGTGGGGCTTCCTAGATTCGCCCACGTTTCTTCAACACTCCGTGGCTTGCATTGGCTGCCGATCAGTTTCCGGTCACAATTCAAAGTGTTGGTCGTGACCTTTAAAGCCCTACATGGCATTGTACCAGAGTACCTCCGGAACCGCCTGCTACCGCATGAATCCCAGCGACCGATAAGGTCCCACAGAGCTGGCCTTCTCCGGGTCCCGTCGACTAAACAATGTCGTCTGGCGGGCCCCAGGGGAAGAGTCTTCTCTGTGGTGGCCCTGGCCCTCTGGAACCAACTCCCCCCAGAGATTAGAACTGCCCCCACCCCTCCTTGTCTTTCGTAAACTACTTAAGACTCACTTATACTGCCAGGCATGGGGGAGTTGAGACACTTTTCCCCCAGGCTATTTTTTATACTTTGTTTTATGTTTGGTATGAATGTTGCTGTTTGGTTTTTAAGTAATGATAGGGTTTTATATGTTTTTAATATTAGATTTGTTCCACTGTTATATTTTTATTGCTGTTGTGAGCCGCCCCGAGTCTTCAGAGAGGGGCGGCATACAAATCTAATAAATAAATAAATAAATAATAAAAACCTCAGGAAACGTCAGAGTTGGTTTTCACAGGATAGGTGCCAAGGTGTTAATTCCAATCAAAGTGGTCTTTGAGGATTTTACCTGCCTCAGAATTTTGCTTGCTATGGATTGATTATTTAATAAATTACAGCTACAATAAATTAACAGGATGGAGACTTATAAGTGTGATTGTGCACTTTCTCTTTGTGAGCTTCGATCCAGCAACTCAGAACTGAAACCCAAGTTTCAAACCCTGAAATCCCATTGATTGGCTATTCAACAGAAATAGAGGTTGCTGGGATCCGGTTGTTTCTCTATTAAATTACCGACTAGCAGAATCCCTAGCTGGTTAACAAATAATACATTCCTTCAGTTTTATAGTAATTTGTAAATATTGGTTCTGCATGGCAGCTATGCACGGTTTCATTCCCTGCGGGCATTTTCCCTGGGTTCTTCGCTGCAAAGAAACCAACACAACCACAGGGTTGTGTTGCATTTCAACCAGCCTATTCTCTTTGTGAAGCCACGAACCACTTCCAACCTTATTTTGAAAGCCTCATTGGCCATCCACAAGAGCTTATTTTAAAATAATTCCTTGTTTTAAAAGATCTGAGCTGATTGTGCCTGGGAATCTCTCCTGCCCTGAACGATGAGATCAAATTTAAGACATCCAATTTTAAAAATATAAAAAAATAAACCTCTAAGCAAAAGGATATCTATTTTACAACACGGCCCACTATACCAGTAATTATAGCCATATTTCAATATTACATATTTCAATAGCTCAATCCACAAACCAGAATATTCAGTTTAATAAAGGAGGGTTTTTCTAAATATCAATTTTAGGGTTAGGGTTTTATTGTAATAATAGTTTCAAGAGAAAAGGGACAGCAAAGACTACCACAATGACTTGGATGTAAGTACTATTAAACGGAGTAGGAATAATTTTTTTTAAAGATAAATAAAAGTCGTTGTAAATTGTTTGTAAGCCAAACAAACCAGTTGCAGAACTGTGATTTGCTGTGGCCTCAAAAAATTTGGTCATGTTTCAAAAAGCTTGCCAGAATTTCAGGAAGAGTGATAATTTGTTGTTTGGGGAATCAAAGCTACACACAAGGCTATAAATAAAAAGATTGTTGTATTGTACATGTTCTTGAGTTTAAAAGCTATTCAGACAAGTTTTAAAAAACAAGGCACAGTCGTTTACTACCGATGTAAGCCGGGTGCTAGCACACCCACACCCTTTTGGCACATGAACCCAAAAAGTTTGGCCTTCACTGCCCTAGGAACTCTAGGCGTCTCACAGCAAAGATATATAAAACATCAAAATATAACTGAAAATAACTTTTTGCACAAAACAGCTGAGCTTGAAATCAATGGCAACCAGAAGATACCGCATACCTTTGGTTGAAGATTCGGATGAAGCAGCACGTAACCGTTGGGATCGATGGCAAAATAATAACCGTTGGGACAAAGCTGTTAAGGGAAAGAAATTCAGCAATGATGTATTGATCCCTGTAATTGCTCTTCCCAAAAGCTAGACACTTTTAACCACTGTAGTTCTCCCCTCAGTGATCATTACAAGTTACAACGGCCCAGGGAAAAGGGACGTATGACCACTCCTCGATCCACAGCTCACATTAGAGAAACATCTTTCAGCTGTGGCGAGGGGGGTGTTTGCCCAGGTTCGCCTGGTGCCCCAGTTGCAGCCCTATTTGGACCGGGAGTCATTGCTCACAGTCGCTCATGCCCTCATCACCTCAAGGTTCGACTACTGCAACGCTCTCTACATGGGGCTACCTTTGAAGAGTGTTCGGAAACTTCAGGTCGTGCAGAATGCAGGCACGAGAGCAATTGTGGGCCTCCCCAGATATGCCCATGTCTCAACAACAATCCGCGGCCTGCACTGGCTGCCGATCAATTTCCGGTCACAATTCAAAGTGTTAGTTATGACCTACAAAGCCCCCCAGCGGCCCATTAGGTCCCACAGAGTGAGCCTTCTCCGGGTCCCGTCGACGAAACAATGTCGTCTAGTAACTCCTACCCTCAAAACATCGCTACAGAGCCCTGCACACCAAGACAACTAGACACAAGAAGAGGTTTTTCCCAAATGCCATTACTCTGCTAAAGAAATAATTCCCTCAACACTGTCAAACTATTCACTAAGGCTGTATTACTATTTGTTTCTCATTGTTCATATGCCCCATCTCCTCCTCCTTATGGCTGTATGACTATAACTTGTTCCTTGTATCCTTACGGTTTATATTAATATTGATTGTTTCCTGACTGATTATTTCTACCCTGTGACAATCATTAAGTGTTGCACCTCGTGGTTCTTGACAAATGTCTCTTTTCTTTTATGTCCACTGAGAGCATCTGCACCAAAGACAAATTCCATGTCTGTCCAATCACACTTGTTCAACAAAGAATTCTATTCTATTCTAATTTTATTCCATTCTATTCTATTCCATCCCATTCCATATTTTCTATTCTATTCTATTCTTTTATTCCATTCTATTCTATTCCATCCCATTCCATATTTTCTATTCTATTCCATTCCATTCCATTCCTATCCCTATCCCTATCTCTATTCTATATCCTTCACTATACCCCTCCTCCCCCCCGAAAAAGACAATTGAAATAATCCTGGAAATGAAGCTAATTGCATTTTGTTCCAGCATGATTCCAAGGGAAAAAAACAAATCCGTGACCCCCGGTTCATATAAATACGACGTGCTATGCGAAGGCAAGGTCATTCGGTACAAAAGTTGAGATTGCCTATGTGTTGAAATAATGCTCTGGTCTAAAGCGTCGGATATAAAGGAAGCAGAGGGCACCATCAGTCTAATCGTTCCTTTGTGTGTCCTCGGGGTTTGCATAGCCCTGGCACAGAGCCTTCCCCTCCAAGTCTTCTACAACAGACCAGAACATTGGTAGGTCTTGCGTAGGAGAAAGGGGAAATATATATATTTATATATTTATATTTCTCACTTGACTTCCAGGCAGTCGAATTAGATAAACTGGAAGAGAATCCAAGCTATTACAGAAATTTTAAAAAACAAAACAAAAGATGATAGAGGAAACTTACAGTAAAACGAGGAGTGACCTTTTTAATTTCTTCAAGGGACACGTCGACTCCCATGACACCAAGGATCAACTGGTTCTGTCCAGCAAACAAACAGATTTGTTTTCAGATCATTAATCACAACTTAAATAAAGTAAAGCTGAATCTCTCTACGGAGGAGGCCGTAGGTGATTGGGAAGAAATTAGCCTGTTCCAGGTGTTAATGAGCCGACTGTTCTTCCTGCGGTGGTAATACATTTTATCCGCTGAGTAATTAACAATATTTGAAGTCCTGTGAAAGCCTTGCATTTACTTTGACGGGGTACCTGCAACGTATATGCATCTCCCGAGGAAAGAAAGAAAGAAAGAGAACAAGGAGGAGGAGGAGGAGGAAAAAGGAAGGAAGGAGGAAGAAGAAGAAGAAGAAGAAGAAGAAGAAGAAGAAGAAGAAGAAGAAGACCAACAACAAGAAAGCAAGAGGGAGAGAAAGAAAGAAAGAAGAAAAAAAGAACGAGGAGGAGGAGGAAAAAGGAAGGAAGGGAGAAGAAGAAGAAGAAGAAGAAGAAGAAGAACAACAACAACAACAACAACAAGAAAGCAAGAGGGAGAGAAAGAAAGAAAGAAAGAAAAAAGAAAAAAAGAACGAGGAGGAGGAAAAAGGAAGGGAGAAGAAGAAGAAGAAGAACAACAACAACAACAACAAAAACAACAACAACAACAAGAAGAAAGCAAGAGGGAGAGAAAGAAAGAAAGAAGAAAAAAGAACGAGGAGGAGGAGGAAAAAGGAAGAAAGGGAGAAGAAGAAGAAGAGCAACAACAAGAAAGAAAGAGGGAGAGAAAGAAAGAAAGAAGAAAAAAAGAACGAGGAGGAGGAGGAAAAAGGAAGGAAGGGAGAAGAAGAAGAAGAAGAAGAAGAAGAAGAAGAAGAAGAAGAAGAAGAAGAGCAACAACAAGAAAGCAAGAGGGAGAGAAAGAAAGAAAGAAAGAATGAGGAGAAGGAGGAAAAAAGAAGGAAGGAAGGAAGGAGAAGAAGAAGAAAGAAAGAAGGAGAGAAAGAAAGAAAGAAAGAAAGAACGAGGAGGAGGAGGAAAAAAGAAGGAAGGAAGGAAGGAGAAAGCAAGAGGGGGAGAAAGAAAGAAAGAGAAAGAGAAAGAAAGAAAGAAAGAAAGAAAGACGCATAGTATTGTAAGCTTAGTGCAAAGAGCATGAACTGGTTTCCATTTCAAGGGGTCAGGCTACTTAGCGGTTGCGTACGGAAGCTTTATGTCACTCCAGGAATGTGTCAGGTGCTTACCTGAACATTATGTTGATCTTTGGTAAAGTTGAAGACTGGCAAGGTTCCTGAAATGACCAGCCCAAGTTCCTAGAAATCAATCAGAGAGAGAAATGTTTTATAATGACAACAAAATGTAACGATGAACATGGAAGTCACAATTCAAAGTGCAGTTCTGAAAATGTCATTTGTGAATAAAAGGTGAAACTATCTATCTGTCTGTCTGTCTGTCTGTCTGTCTATCTATCTGTCTCTGTCTGTCTATCTCTCTATCACTCTATCTCTCTATCTCTCTATCTCTCTATCTCTACCTACCTATCATCTATCTATCTATCTATCTATCTATCTATCTATCTATCTATCTATCTTCTATCTATCTATCTATCTATCTATCTATCTATCTATCTATCTATCTATCTATCTATCTATCCCCAGGGCAGAGAAATTAACTCTGAGAAAAACATACTTTTGTTTGCCATCCCTAAAGTCGATCCTCAGTACCAGTTCATCTAAAGAACAACTTATTTATATAGGTAGGGAAAGCGAGTAGAATGGTTGGCTGCATAGCTAGAGGTATCACAAGCAGGAAGAGGGAGATTGTGATCCCGCTGTATAGAGCGTTGGTGAGACTCCATTTGGAATAATACTGTGTCCAGTTCTGGAGACCTCACCTACAAAAAGAGATGGATCAAATTGAAGGGGTCCAAAGATGGGCTACAAAAAGGGTGGAAGGTCTTAAGCGTAAAACCTATCAGGAAAAACTTCATGAACTCAATCTGTAGAGTCTGGAGGACAGATGGGAAAGGGGGGACATGGTAGAAACACTGAAATATGTTAAAAGGTTAAATAAGGTTCAGGAGGGAAGTGTTTTTAATAGGAAAGTGAACCCAAGAACAAGGGGGCACAATCTGAGGTTAGTTGGGGAAAAGATCAGAAGCAACGGGAGAAAATATTATGTTACTGAAAGAGTAGTAGATGCTTGGAACAAACTTCCAGCAGAATTGCTTGGTAAATCCACAGTGACTGAATTGAAACATGCCTGGGATAAACATATATCCATCCTAAGATAAAATGCAGGAATATAGTATAAGGGCAGACTAGATGGACCAGGAGGTCTATTTCTGCCGTCAATCTTCTATGTTTCTGTCTTATTTAATCTGCTTTTCAGTGCCGAGGATCAAATAAATATCCTGTATTTTTGGGGACTCATGTAGGGGGGAGAATGATGACGAGGACAGAATGATTCTGATGCCGTATTCTTCCTGGCCTTGCTGACATTTAAGAACAGGATGTGTTGGGAGATATGAACTTTCTCCTGGACATTTCCAGTAAAAGGCTTCCCAAGAAAGGATGGTCGTTGAACTTCCGAGCATCCGAACTAGAATGATGCAAAAAAGACTGACCTATTCCATAAGGTTGGCTCAGGATGGACAGAGCACGTTGAAGAAAAAAAAAATTAAAGAGACGTTATATTGTGCCAAGCCAACAGGAAAAGGTGGAAATTCGATTGACCGGTCAGCAATCGCATATTACAATGAGCACCGTCGGGGTTTCAATGCGTCTGTCAATGTTATCACCTTTCAGTGCCAAAGGTTTTTGATAGCTGTGCTTTTCTTGCAACCTGTGTTGTAAGATCCGTGTCATTTCCCGCAGAGTTATGGAGATGACACGTTTCGCGCTAGAGATAGCTCTAACAATCAGGGAAATGTTAGGCTGTTCTGCCTTCAGCAAAGCTAAACAAGGGATGCTTGGCTGCAAAACAGGTCAGGCGTTGGATGCGGTGGGGGAATTACACCGATTTTCATACCGTATTTTTGGGTGTATAAGACACACCTTAGTTTTGGGGGAGGAAAAGAGGGAAAGGAATCTGCTTACCAGGTTTTCATTTGGCGAATGTCCTTAGTCTGGTCAGTTTCAGCACACTGTTTTATCCCCGGTTAGGACTTTCTATCTATCTATCTATCTATCTATCTATCTATCTATCTATCTATCTATCTATCTATCTATCTATCTATCTATCTATCTATCTATCTATCTATCTAACTATATCTATCTATCTATCTATCTATCATCTATCTATCTATTTATCTATCTATCTATCTATCTATCATCTATCTATCTATCTATCTATCTATCTATCTATCTATCTATCTATCTATCATCTATCTAATCCGTCCGTCTGTCCATCCATCCATCCATCCATCCATCCATCCATCCAACCATCCAACCATCCAACCTTCTTTCTTTCTTTCTTTCTTTCTTTCTTTCTTTCTTTCTTTCTGTGGTCTATCTAATCCATCCATCCACTCATCCTCCCATCTATCTATCTATGTATCTACCTATGTATCTACCTATGTATCTACCTATGTATCTACCTATGTATCTACCTACGTATCTATGTATCTATCTATGTATCTATCTAGGTATGTATGTATGTATCTATGTATGTATCTATGTATCTATCTATCTACCTACCTACCTACTTATCTGTGATCTACTATATCTAATCCATCCATCCATCTATATATCTATGTACTGTGTGTGTGTGTGTGTGTGTATATATCTGTGCTCTATCTAATCCATCCATCCATCTTTATCTATCTTTATCTATCTATCTATCTATCTATCTATCTATCTATCTATCTATCTATCTATCTATCTTTATCTATCTATCTATCTATCTATCTATCTATCTATCTATCTCTGAGTGTGAATGTGTGTGTGTGTGTGTATGTATTTCTATCTTTCTTTCTCTATTGGCTAAAGAAATTCCTTTCAACAGTGACAACAGCAATAAGGTTTTTCTGCCGTAAAATTTTTTATTGCAATGAATCATTTCATTTCTAACAACTTTTTGTCCGCAGAAGAGACATTACACCTACCAGAGCATCCAAATAAACGTTGGTCCATTGGACTTGTTTGGCCTTTTGCTCAGCCATGACCATAGGTCTGCCCAAAACATCCAAATATTCCTGTTTTTTAAAACAACAACAACAACAACAACAGAGATTGTGTGAGAGACATATCATTGTTATATCTGTAGGTTTTGTATTTTTGTGAATTTTCTTTATCTTCTATTTTGCTGTCTTTGGGTACTGTGGCACCCTCCTCCATCTGGACTTTTTTCTCCTTCTGATCAATATTTTTTTTAATTTTTCCTCCTTTGCAAAATGTTTTTCTCCCTTTTGGGATGCCGAAAAGTGGCACCGTTTAATTGGCACCTAACAACATCAACCAATATTAATATAGGCTGAGCAGAGAGAATTGGAGATCGATTGATCGTACAAAAATCCGAGCGGTGTGCCTTGATTTCTATGTTCCAAAGGTCTCCCAATTAAGCGTGCAATAATTTTCAATAAATTACAAGTTTCTTACATAAATAAAAGCATGGGAAAGTGCACCTTTGATGATGTGCACATTAGATTTATCATTATATTTCTGAATTAGCAAGTGTATATTGCCTAAAGAATACAAAAAAACACTTGAAGTCCATCATAGATTTTGTGATGCGTGGTTTTTTTAAAAAGTCTAATGAGACAACCCAAGATCGATGATGCCACAACAGTCTATTAATAAAACTATTATTGACAATATATTGCCCTGTTCTGGTTCTGCGTTCTAGTCCCTCCTTAGACATGAAAGCTGGTTGGGTGATTTTGAACCAGTCTCTCTCTCTCTCTCAGCTCATATTGTCAGCGAAGCAGTGGAAGTGATGTGCCGGTGCCTGGAGGCTGTTGGGGTCTGGATGGGTGTCAACAGACTCAAACTCAACCCTGATAAGACGGAGTGGCTGTGGGTTTTGTCTCCCAAGGACAATCCCACCTATCCGTCCATCACCCTGGAGGGGGAATTATTGACCCCCTTGGAGAGGGTGTGCAACTTGGGCGTCCTCTTCGATCCACAGCTCACATTAGAGAACCATCTTTCAGCTGTGGCGAGGAGGGCGTTTGCCCAGGTTTGCCTGGTGCACCAGTTGTGGATCTATTTGGACCGGGAGTCACTGATCACAGTCACTCATGCCCTCATCACCTCGAGGTTCGACTACTGTAATGCTCTCTACATGGGGCTACCTTTGAAAAGTGTTCGGAAACTTCAGATCATGCAGAATGCAGCTGAGAGAGCAGTCATGGGCTTCCCCAAATATGCCCATGTCACACCAACACTCCGCAGTCTGCATTGGTTGCCGATCAGTTTCCAATCACAATTCAAAGTGTTGGTTATGACCTATAAAGCCCTGCATGGCACCGGACCAGATTATCTCAGGAACCGCCTTCTGCCGCACGAATCCCAGCGACCAGTTACGTCCCACAGAGTGGGTCTTCTCCGGGTCCCGTCAACTAAACAATGTCGTTTGGCGGGACCCAGGGGAAGAGCCTTCTCTGTGGCGGCCCCGGCCCTCTGGAACCAACTCCCCCCAGATATTAGAATTGCCCCCACCCTACTTGCCTTTCGTAAACTTCTTAAAACCCACCTCTGCCATCAGGCATGGGGGGACTGAGATATTCTTTCCCCCTAGGCCTTTACAATTTTATTCATGGTATGTCTGTATGTATGTTTGGTTTTATAATAAGGGTGTTTAACTGTTTTAATATTGGATTGTTATATGCTGTTTTTATTACTGTTGTTAGCCGCCCCGAGTCTACGGAGAGGGGCGGCATACAAATCCAATTTAAAAAATACAACAACAATGGATTAATATCTTTCCCTCAATAATTCTTTACATGAGTATTTTTTTTACTAGTTATTGTATATGAAGAAATGTTAATTTCTTCCACTTTAGAACTGGCATTCCTGATCAATAAATTACTGCTCAAAATACAAACATACCTGTGTGTTTATTCTTATGGCACCAATGGAAGGGATTTCATAATAATAACCTGAAATGGGAAATGTAATGCAGAAATTTGAGTATTAATGAAATATGGATTTCCAGAAAAAAAAACTAGAAATATTATGATTGTAAAAATAGAGTCAACAGCAGAAGAAATTGTGAAATTCAAAGTCAGAATCCCTATACATTTAAAGATTGTTGATGTAAATGTCCTGGTCATTCTTTTTCCTATACTTTTTCGTCTTTTGTATTGACGATTGTTAATTACTATTCTTCTATATTGGTCACACAAATATCCAAGCTGTTTTACCATGATTTATACCTTCAAAAAGATCTCCTAATAAATTGGCAATAATCTATATTAGTAAAAATGTAAATGTATCTTTGTTAGGCGGGGCTAATCTTGAAAAGTACTTCACCAATTGCTTTGAAATTTTGACACAGCATTCCATTCGAACACAGCCCTTATGATATACCTATATTATTTAGATATCACCCCTGTGAAAGGAAAAAACTGGCCAAAAACATAGAATTTCCTAGTAAAAACATAGGAGGTGCATTTTGATTGCCTGTTGATCGACTACTATGCTGATCAAGTAAGTATCCTCAAAAAATAAAGGAACCAGGTTTGGCTGCAAACCGTGGGGTTTGCCACCAATGCTTGGGTGAAATCAAGAACCCTGCGAGGTAGGCAGGTCTTATCATATTTTGGCAGATGGCTCAGGCCAGTCTGTTAAACCAGGAGGGGACAGGGATGGAGAGAGAGAAAGAGATGTACAAATGTCAGCTTGGATTGAACCAAGAACCCTGCAATATAGGCCAGTCTTATCCTATTTTGGAAGATGGGTCGGGCCAGTCTCTTAAACCAGAGGGGGGGGCAGGGGAGGGAGAGAGATGTACAAATGTCACCCCACTTTCTAATGTCAATCCCTTCAAACTCTATGATATAATTGAGTAGAGAGTTGGACTAGAATACCTCCAAGATCAATTCAAAACTCTGTTATTCTGAATAAATTGAGCAGAGGGGTTCAAAAATTTAACCACAGCAAAACGTGGCCAGGTACAGCTAGTTAACAATAAATTACAGTAGAACCCCGACTTACGAGACTAATTGGTTCCGGAAGGAGGCTCGCAAGTCGGAACGCTCGTATGACGAAACATTGTTTCCCATAGGAAACAATGTAAAGTCAATTAATCCGTGCAACAACAAAAAAACCCGCTGCCGCCGAACGCAGAAGTTAGCGTTCAGAGACAGCTGCGAAGCAGCGCGCGTGTTTTAAAACGTGGCAGCCGGCCTGGGGGGCTCGGGGGGAAGCCCCCGAGCCCCCCAGGCGGGCTGCAACCTTTTAAAACACGCGCGCCGCTTCGCAGCTCTCTGCTGAATCCGGAACGCTAACTTCCGCGTTCGGATTCAGCAGAGAGCTGCGAAGCGGCGCGCGTGTTTTAAAAGGTTGCAGCCGGCCTGGGGGGCTTGCCAGCACCCCCCCGAGTCCCCCAGGCCGGCTGCAACCTTTTAAAACACGCGGGATACGAGCGCCAAGGAGCTGTCTCCTGAAGCCGAAAGCGGAAGTTAGTGTTCGGCTTCAGGAGACAGCTCCTTGGCGCTCGTATCCCGAATGTGAGCTCGGGAGGCGAACAAAAATGTCGCTCCCCTCCCAGCTCTTATCTCGAGTAGCTCGTAAGTAGAGCTGCTCGTATGTCGAGGTTCCACTGTATAAGCCAACTTTTTTACACAAATAAAATGTGTAAAAATGTATCTTCGATAATGCCAGCCTTATGTCTATCTTTATATTCTGATTTAGCAATGGAAGAGGATATAGAACTAACAAGACTGCATCAAATTCACAAATAGAAACATAGAAACATAGAAGACTGACGGCAGAAAAAGACCTCCTGGTCCATCTAGTCTGCCCTTATACTGTTTCCTGTATTTTTATCTTACAATGGATCTATGTTTATCCCAGGCAGGTTTAAATTCAGTTACTGTGGATTTACCAACCACGTCTGCTGGAAGTTTGTTCCAAGGATCTACTACTCTTTCAGTAAAATAATATTGTCTCATGTTGCTTTTGATCTTTCCCCCAACTAACATCAGATTGTGCCCCCTTGTTCTTGGGTTCACTTTCCTATTAAAAACACTTCCCTCCTGGACCTTATTTAACCCTTTAACATATTTAAATGTTTCGATCATGTCCCCCCTTTTCCTTCTGTCCTCCAGACTATACAGATGGAGTTCATTAAGTCTTTCCTGATAGGTTTTATGCTTAAGACCTTCCACCATTCTTGTAGCCTGTCTTTGGACCCGTTCGATTTTGTCAATACTAAATAAAGGGCATAAACACAATTTTATACATAAGATAAAATATGGGTTTTCCATATTTTGCTACCTGCTTTGCTACCAGGGCAGACTAGATGGACCTTGAGGTCTTTTTCTGCCGTCAATCTTCTATGTTTCTATGCTTTATTAATATTCTATTGTTCTTAATATTAAAATGTTATTTTAGCTTGGTACTCTCTGAGCTTTCTTGCTTTCTTGCAGACATTTCATTATCCAACTAGGTAACCTCATCAGTACTAGTAGGATATGTGGTTTGCCCTCTTTTTTTACCCTGTACTGCAAATATTCTCCTTTATAGGCTTAAAAGAATCAGGGAGCTCCAAATAACAACGATATAAACTGGGGCTCGTTGCAAAGTATTTATTCATGCATATAAAACCACAATACCTTTATTTTCACAGGCCATCCACTGAATGGGTCCTTTGTCATAGTTGTGTTGACCCACTGAAAATGTAAACACACGGACCTAAAACAGAAATATATATGTTTGGATAAGTAGCAGCGAAAAATGCTTCTATGAGTATAATATGGCTGGATTTTTATTATTGATAAGTTGATCCTGCAATATCACTAACTTAAGGCTGCCATCTAGTGGAAGAGCTTTTTGGAGAGCGACAAAAACTTTCTAGTTCCTTTTAAAAAAAAATAGAAGATTTAGCTTTCAAACTCCATTAGTTTAATGATAATTGCCTTTGGTTATCTACATTAGGTTGTTTTAGGAAGCTATCTGGAAGACAGGTTTTTTGGGAAAATATTCAAAGATGTTAGTTGCTATTTGCAGTTTCATCTGTCTGGAATCCACACTGCATATTGAACAAATTCCTTGTGTGTCCAATCACACTTGGCCAATAAAGAATTATATTCTAATAAACATAAATCAATGTCCAGAGATAATAATGCACTTGGGGAAAAGGAATCCTCAATCTGAGTATTGTATTGGCAGTTCAGTGTTGGCAAATACTTCAAAAGAAAAGGATTTAGGGGTAGTGATTTCTGACAGTCTCAAAATGGGTGAACAGTGCAGTCAGGCGGTAGGGAAAGCAAGTAGGATGCTTGGCTGCATAGCTAGAGGTATAACAAGCAGGAAGAGGGAGATTATGATCCCACTATATAGAATGATGGTGAGACCACATTTGGAATACTGTGTTCAGTTCTGGAGACCTCACCTACAAAAAGATATAGACAAAATTGAACGGGTCCAAAGACGGGCTACAAGAATGGTGGAAGGTCTTAAGCATAAAACGTATCAGGAAAGACTTAATGAACTCAATCTGTATAGTCTGGAGGACAGAAGGAAAAGGGGGGACATGATCGAAACATTTAAATATATTAAAGGGTTAAATAAGGTCCAGGAGGGAAGTGTTTTTAATAGGAAAGTGAACACAAGAACAAGGGGACACAATCTGAAGTTAGTTGGGGGAAAGATCAAAAGCAACATGAGAAAATATTATTTTACTGAAAGAGTAGTAGATCCTTGGAACAAACTTCCAGCAGATGTGGTAGATAAATCCACAGTAACTGAATTTAAACATGCCTGGGATAAACATATATCCATCCTAAGATAAAATACAGAAAATAGTATAAGGGCAGACTAGATGGACCATGAGGTCTTTTTCTGCCGTCAGACTTCTATGTTTCTATGATACTTTATGAGAAGAGCCCTCCACTACTTTACTCACAACAGAGATACAGTAATACCTTGTCTTACGAACTTAATTGGTTCCTGGAGGAGGTTTGTAAGGCAAAAAGTTCGTAAGATGAAACAATGTTTCCCATAGGAAACAATACAAAATCAATTAATGCATGCAAGAAAAAAAATGCAAAAATGGCACTCCGCTGGGCGCTGCTGCCCGGCTGTCGCCTTTTGAAACAGCCGGGGGGCTTCTCGGCGGCCACCTGAATCCGAACTTTTGCCAAATCTCCGGGTTCGGCATTCAGGCAGCAGGTTCGCAAGGCAGAAAAAGTTTGTAAGAAGAGGCAAAAAAATTTCAAACTCCGGGTTCGTATCTCGGAAAGTTTGTATGACGAGGGGTTCATATCACGAGGTACCACTGTACTTTGTGTGAAGAGCCCTCCACTACTTTACTCAACCAGACTTGAAATCCTGGGCTTAGAAAGCTTAGAACGATGTCGCCTTGGGCATGACCTAAGCCTAGCTCAGAAAATCATCTGCTACGACGTCCTTTCTGTCAACGACTACTTCAGCTTCAATCACAACAATGTATGAGCACACAACAGATACAAACTCAAAGTGAACTGCTCCAAACTCCACTGAAGAAAATACGATGCTAGCAACTGAGTGGTTAATGCCTGGAAACTCTGTGGTTTCATCACCAAACCCCCAAAACTTCACCCATAGAAACTTTTTACCTATAAAGCCCTTCATGGCATCCGACCATATATCCGGGACCGCCTTCTGCCGCACAAATCCCAGCGACCAGTTAGATCCCACAGAGTTGGCCTTCTCCGGGTCCCGTCGACAAAACAATGTCGTTTGGCAGGACCCAGGGGAAAAGCCTACTCTTTGGTGGCCCCAGCCTCTGAAACCAGCTCCCCACAGAGATCAGAATTGCCCCCACCCCCTCACCTTTCGTAAGGTCCTTAAAACCCACCTCTGTCATCAGGCATGGGGGAGTTGAGATATTCTTTCCCCCTAGGCCTATACAATTTATACAAGGTATGTTTGTGTTTGTGTGTGTGTTTGGTTTTTAATAAGGGTTTTTTAGTTATTTTAAATATTAGATTTGTTATATGCTGTTTTTATTATTGTTGTTCGCCGCCCCGAGTCTACAGAGAGGGGTGGCATACAAATCTAATAAATACATAAATAAAACTTTTTCTGCCACGCTTTGGGCATAGCTTATTTTGTGGGTGTGGCTGGATGTTCATGTGACCGGGTAGGAGTGGCTTGCCAGCCATGTGACCAGGTGGGTGTGGCTTGAAAATCATGTGACCGTGGGATGGCTTAAAGGTCACATGACTGTGTGGGAGCGGCTTACTGACCAAGGTAGATTTTCAAATAGGTGCTTGGATTTCTTTTTCAGTCGATTAAGTCACATTATTTGAATAGCCACAAAAAGGACCAATGATAGACAGCAGTATCTGTTTAGGAGCACAGTCACATTTTAAGGTTTTGTCCTGAACCCACAAGGTTCAGTAGGATAACAGATTAGGCAAGTAGTTCAATTTTCTTCTAATTGCTATAAAAGTTCAGTTTTAGATAATGATTAAAATGATGGGTTAAAAACATACCATTTAGTTATTTCCTATTTTAAAAGTAATTAAGGATCATACTAAGGAAGGACAATTAAAAAACTATTATGTATCCCTGTGGGGATAGCAGCCCATTAGTGCCTTAGACTGTCCACTATTGACTTCACCTGATTCCTAAGAGGTCAGTAAGGGGCGTGCATAAGCGCACCAGCGTGCCTACCATCCCTGCTAATTGTTCCCTCTTATCAGTACCTCTGTTATGCATATAAACATTATATCGATGTATATTACAATAATAATAATAATAATAATCATTATTATTATTATTATTATTATTACGATAATAATAATAATCATTATAATTATAATTATAATTATAATTATAATTATAATTATAATTATAATTATAATTATAATTATAATTATAATTATAATTATAATTATAATTATAATTATAATTATAATTATAATTACCATTACCATTACCATTATCATCATTATCATTATCATTATCATTACAATTATAATGATTATTATTATCATTATTATTGTTGTTGTTGTTATTATTATTAATTAGATTTGTATGCCGCCCCTCTCCAAAGACTCGGGGAGGCTTACAACAATTATAATTATGATTATTATTATCATTATCATTATCATTATTATTAATTAGATTTGTATGCCACCCCTCTCTGAAGACTTGGGGCGGCTCACAACAATAATAAACAAAGTACAAATCCAATATTTAAAAACACAATTAAAAAAACCCCTTATAATAAAATAATCACACTACCCAATCAAACCATAAATAAACCAAAATAGTTAGGGGGATATGACAATCTCCCAATTCCTGGCGGCAAAGGTGAGTTTTCAACAACTTGCGAAAGGCGAGGAGGATGGGGGCAGTTCTGATCTCCGGGGGGAGTTGTTTCCAGAGGGCTGGGGCCACCAGAGAGAAGGCTCTTCCCCTGGGCCCCGCCAGACGACATTGCTTAGTCGACGGGACCCGGAGAAGGCCCACTCTGTGGGACCTAATCGGCCGCTGGAACAAATATGTACTTGACAAATAAATAGTTAACACACCTTTAGTTTCTCTATTTCTGAAACTTTCTTGCGTTTTACGATATTTCAATTTTCCTTAAAGCTCTCCAGGTTGAGGTAGGAAGTGGTGTGTTAGCCTAGGGGTGGAGGATTTTTTTTTAAAAAAAAACACCCTCAGGGGTAAATGACATCAGACAATTTGCTTAGATCCTGCTGAAGTTCACCATGTAAAGTTCCTTGTCTTAAAAAAAAAATCGTTTCACTTTTCAAAGGCTCCCAGGTAATAAGACATTCAAAGAGAATACGAGAGGAAACTCATTTGGATTCTACATTCCGGTGCCCAATTAGATTGAAAAATGTCAATCAAAAGTAAGAGGGGTGAAACCCACTGGGAAGAAACTTAATTTAAGCCAATAATTAACTGGTGAAAGTTCGACTTTGGCCTCCACCTTCATCAGGCCCACTTCCAGTAATGGGATGCTGCCCCCACGAAGGGGACGGGACGTAGCTGGGGGTAGTAAGTTTATGCACTATTTATTGAATACTAAATAGGTTTTTTTTAATTGTCCTTCCTTCTCTAGTCCCTTAGAATGACCCTTAATTACTTTTAAAATCGGAAATAATTAAATGGTCTATTTTTACCCATAAACGCCTTAATCATTTTAATCATTATCTAGAATGGAACTTTCGCATAGAAATCAAATCAAATCAATTGATTGGTCAATCAATCAATCAATAAGCTGGCAGTCAGCAGAAGTAGCATGCAGTACTGCGCTCTGACCACTGCACTACCACGGCTCACATCGACTAAGCAATGTCGTTTGGCGGGACCCAGGAGAAGAGCCTTCTCTGTGGTGGCCCCGAACCCTCTGGAACCAGCTCCCCCCAGATATCAGGGTTGCCCCCACCCTCCTTGCCTTTCGCAAGCTCCTTAAAACCCACCTCTGTCGTCAGGCATGGGGGAATTGAAATTTCCCTTCCTCCTAGGCTTATAGAATTTATACATGGTATGTCAGTATGTATGAGTGGTTCTTTAAATTGGGGTTTTTTAGATTGTTTTTAATATTAGATTTGTTTACATTGTCTTTTTATACTGTTGTTAGCCGCCCCGAGTCTTTGGAGAGGGGCGGCATACAAATGTAATAGATAGATAGATAGATAGATAGATAGATAGATAGATAGATAGATAGATAGATAGATAGATAGATAGATATTTATTATATATTTATTAATTGGATTTGTCCGAGGACTCGGGGCAACTCACAACATATCAAACAACGTACAAGGTACATATCTAAAAATCCAATTAATATCGCTGAAAACTTTAAAAACTCTAATAACATATACAATCATTCACTCCCATTCACACCGCAAGACATACTACACTTGTCGGACAGGGGGTTATGGTCTAATTGTCCCAAGCCTGGCAGTATAGATGAGTCTTAAGACTCTTGTGGAAGACAAGGAGGGTAGGGGCAGTGCGTATCTCCGGGGGGAGCTGATTCCAGAGGGTCGGGGCCCCAACAGAGAAGGCTCTTCCCCTAGGTCCCGCCAAACGACATTGTTTATTTATTTATTTTGTCCAATACACAATGAGGGGTTTAGTGGGTATATATCTATATACACATAGTAAAATACATGATGAAGGTTATAGAGGAGATACTCATAGTAAAATATATCTAAGAAATAATAGAAAAGAAGGTATAGTAATAGAACATATCAATGAAAGAATAGAAGACGAGATATAGGAATAGAAGAAAGATATAGGAGAGCAATAGGACAGGGGACGGAAGGCACTCTAGTGCACTTGTACTCGCCCCTTACTGACCTCTTAGGAATCTGGAGAGGTCAACCATAGATAATCTAAAGGTAAAGAGTTGTGGGTTTGGGGATGACACTATGGAGTCCGGTAATGAGTTCCACGCTTCGACAACTTGGTTACTGAAGTCATATTTTTTACAGTCAAGTTTGGAGCGGTTAGTATTAAGTTTAAATCTGTTGTGTGCTCTTGTGTTGTTGTGGTTGAAGCTGAAGTAGTCGCCGACAGGCAGGACGTTGCAGCATATGATCCTGTGGGCAATACTTAGATCTTGTTTAAGGCGTCTTAGTTCTAAACTTTCGAGGCCCAGGATTGAAAGTCTAGTCTCGTAGGGTCTTCTGTTTCGAGTGGAGGAGTGAAGGGCTCTTCTGGTGAAGTATCTTTGGACATTTTCAAGGGTGTTAATGTCTGAGATGTGATATGATCTGGAGAAGGCCGACTCTGTGGGACCTCACCGGTCGCTGGGATTCATACAGCAGATGGCAGTCCTGTAGGTATTCTGGTCTGATGCCATGTAGGTCTTTGTTGCGTGTGCATTTTAATTTCCCAACCATTGAATTCTTCAAATAAGCACCGGGACTTACAACGTTCCTAAGGTTGGAGGCCCACAGAGCTGCCCTCTATTGATTGTTTGACTCAAACAAGCCGTTTCTGAAATAAAATCCCCAGTTCCCTTCAATATCTATTTTCTCGGCAGCAAAGATCGCACGGCCTTTGTGGAAAATAGAACAAAAAGGCCCATCGCACCTCATTTCGTAATGAGATCCATCTCGCCCTTAACAACTGTCTCCGATTTCCCTCGGGGTCCAATCAGCTTAAATACGAAATTGACTCCCGCCGCCGCGGCTCGGAGCATTGAAAAATGTTTGCAACCCCTCCCTTTCAAAATATATCATCGGCGGAATTGAACAGCCTTCCAGACAGCCGAGTTATTACCAATTCAGGCCTATCTCACGTAACGGGGCCTTTATCAAAAAGGGATTTTAATCAGCCCGGCATCGTTGGCCAGATGCTAGGAGATTCTACGCACAGACCCGCGGATTAAATAAATGAATGCGCGAGCGAGCCATCAGCCGCCTGCAATTACTCATTCCCGCAAAAGGCATTTCTGCAAAGCGACGGACCATTTAGCTGAAATTTTAAATTCAATTACAAGGAAGAGCTTGTCTGACATTCTTTAAGCTGCTTAGTCTTCTTATCAATCAACGACCTAAGATCTGGATATAATTGCTGTGCCTGGCCGGTACGTGTCAGAGACAATCTGAATCAAGGACTCCCAGCTCTTTCTAAACACCAGCGGCTAGCTGAGTAGCCCCAGCGAAGGACCGCTAGTCTTACCTCCAAGATTTGGCTTCTGCGCATGAGCAGCAGATGAAATCTCGCAAGAGGACGTGTGGATGGATGAAATTTCGGCAATTTTCGCCGATATTTTTGCCGCATGCGCAGAAAGATGAGGAACTACCAACTCCGTTAGGTTAGGGATCTTACTATCATATTAGCAACATTTATTTATTTATTTATTGTTAGAGTTGAAAGGGGCCATGAAGGCCATCGAGTTCAACCCCCTGCCCAAGCAGGAACCCTGTAGCACACCAGTCAAGTGGCAGTTCAATCTTCTCTTAAAAATGTCCAGAGTGTTGGAGTTCACAACATCCGCTGGTAGGTTGTTCCACTGGTTGATCTCTCTGACCATCATGAAGTTCCTCCTTATCTCCATGTTGAATCTCGCCTTGGTCAGCTTCCAGCCGTTGTTTTATTCTATTCCATTTTGTTGTGGTTAGCTCTGGCCCAGCTCCTGCCCCAAGGACTGTGGATGTGGGGGAGACATCCACATGCTGCAGGCCTGTTTTGCCCCCGGTGGAATCTGATGATGAAGGCTCCTCTGACCAAGAAGACATGAGTGACAGGGAGGAGGAGAGTGTGGCAGACAGCTCAGAAGGAGATCAATTCTCTAGCTCCTCCTTGGATTCAGAACAAGAGTTAATGATACAGCCACGCATGCGGAGAGCGATGTATAGGCAGCAACAACTGAGAGATTATTATCAAAGAAAATGAGGCCACCTGTGGTTGGGTGGGGCTGGGGTCATTAGTGAGGCTGCTATAAAGAGCAGCCTGTGGGTTTGGCCATTGTGGAGGATTATCTGATCGTTGTGTTTCGTGACTGCTTTACTGACTTCGACCTTTGTGTGCTGATTTTCCCCCGCTTTGAAACTAAACCAGAGCCAAGTGCGTTTCACTTTGTGAAAGAAGAAGGACTGTGAATTGCCTCACAGCTGCAAGCTAAGTATCACAGAACTGATAAGGGACTTGTACAAATTACCAGTTTGTTTGGAGACCAGTGCTCTTGGCTATACCAAAAGAGGGCTTGGTTTAAGGGAATGTTCATTATAAAGAACATTGTTTTGAATTTTCAAACGTGTGTGTGTCTGAAATTTGTACCTGTGAATTTTTGGGAGGAGTCTACCAGAGAGCCTGACAGAACATATTTGATATTTCTTTTGGACAGAGAACTCAAAATGGTGTAATTGGGCTCCATTACAATCTTTTGAAAGTCAAGAGACCTTGGAATTTCAAATCCGGGTGACAAGCAGACACATCCATCCAATTTTCTTGGCAACAATTGAAAGTTGACTCCAGCCTCCTTCCAGAATTGTTTTTCAACTTTGCAATGTAGCCTACAGCTTTGGCATTTCCAGAGAGTCTCCTATCCAAACATTAATCAGACCAGATTCTGCTTAGCTTCTGAGCCCAGATGGTCAACCTTGTGGTACCCCAACTGTGACATAGTTTCTGTTATCTCCTTAAATTACCACGTTTCTTTTTTTCCCTTTTTAAAAAATGATTGCCTAAAATATCATATTCAATATTACACGAAGGTGAAAATGAATAAAATATTATTTTAAAATAGAGCAAAGCTATCCGTTTAAAATTCCACTGTTCGTTCCTTTCCTTGTAGGTCAGCGGTTCAAATCTCATCACCGGCTCAAGGTTGACTCAGCCTTCCATTCTTACGAGGTGGGTAAAATGAGGACCCAGATTGCTGGGGACAATATGCTGACTCTGTTAGAAAGTGCTATTGCTAACATGCTGCAAGCCGCCCTGAGTCTAAGGAGAACGGCGGCATAAAAAAAATTGAATAAATAAATAAATCTGAATTAATACACGTTAAACATTTGCATCGCCTTCTTGATTTTCTTTTTTTAATTGCAAATAATTTTAGAGAAAGTAAATATCCAAATACAGTGTTCCCTCGAATTTCACAGTTCGAACTTCGCGAAAAGTCTATACCACGGTTTTTCAAAAATATTTTGCGGGGTTTTTTCCTATACCACGGTTTTTTCCCGCCCAATGACGTCATATGTCATCGCCAAACTTTCATCCGCCTTTAATAAATATTTTTTTAAATAAACTTTAATAAATAAACATGGTGAGTAATAATCTAAATGGTTGTTAAGGGAATGGGAAATTGTAATTTAGGGGTTTAAAGTGTTAAGGGAAGGCTTGTGATACTGTTCATAGCCAAAAATAGTGTATTTACTTCCGCATCTCTACTTCGCGGAAATTCGACTTTCGCGGGAGGTCTCGGAACGCATCCCCTGCGAAAGCCGAGGGAACACTGTATATATTTTTTTAACTGGAGGATCTTACCTTTTTATCCTTATTGTATTTCTCGAATATCTCCTGGGCCTTTTCTTCACCTCCATCAGTGAACAACATTATAATTTTGTTGCAGTTGGCTCTGAAGACACTTTGACTATCCTGGAATGGACAACAATCTCATTAGGAGACAATCAAAGAACATTTCCTCAATGCACAAGACTTTTTCTATTTCTTTCCATGTTTCCTCATTATGTTAAAGGCTCTGGTAAAAATTGATTTAGTTATTTGAAACAACTGTACAATGGAATGAAACTGCAATGGAGTAGATTTAGATGATATATCAGAAAAAAAACTTCCTAACAGTAAGGGTGATAAACCGGTGGAAGAGTTTGCCACAGGAGGTGGTGGGCTGGTCTTCACTGGAGGTCTTCAAAGAGAGACTGGACAGTCATCTTTCTGGGATGGTTTAATGTATCCTGCATTGGGCAGGGGGTTGGACCCGATGACCTTGGAGGTCCCTTCCAACTCTATGTTTCTATCTATCTACAAGATAAATACAGAGATAGGCAACGATGAGCTCCTACGGGTTCGGACAGGTACACAGAACTGGTAGAAAAATTTTGAATTTTTTTCCTTTTTTTTCTGGGTTCTGGGTCTGTTTTTCCTATCACAGTAAATGAAGTTGATTGTGTATAATTTTAGAAGAACTATCTCTCTGTGTGTACATACATATACACTTTATATCAGTGTTTCCCAACCTTGGCAACTTGAAGATATCTGGACTTCAACTCCCAGATGGCTGGGGGATTCTGGAAATTTAAGTCCAAATATCTTCAAGTTGCTAAGGTTGGGAAACACTGCTTTATATAATAGATAATGTATATTTTTGTGTGCCTATGTGTAATATGTATGTACACATTTGGCACATATACATAGAATTAAACAGTATATTTTGGATGTTCAGTAATAGTAAATAGAGAGGGACATTGTCTCTCTTTGAGGAGAGGCCAGGTATCCCAACCCTTTCATTGTTACTCTCTGCAAAGAATATTTTCCAAAGTCTTTACAGGGTTTGTTTCCATTGTTCTACTTGCTCCAAATGTTTCTTTCCAGGTGCTAACAATGTTCCCAGTTCTTACTGGTTTGCAAGCTCTTTCATTGTTACTCTCTCCAAATATTTTTTTAAAAAAGCCTTAACCAGGTGATAAAATAAAATGCTGAAACTGACCAGACTAAGGACGCTAGCCAGATTAATATCTGGTAAGCAGATTATTTTCCTCCCCAAAAGCTAAGGTGTGTCTTATACTCCAGTGCGCCTTATACTCCAAAAAATATGGCATATATTTGCCTTCATTCATAAAGTAATTCCTCCCTGCTATTCACACAGAGATTGGCAAACTAACTCCACAGAAGAAAAGACAGAATTCTAATGTGATTTATAAATGAAATTGGAATCCACTCACTTATTCAATAACTAAGACCATTCTGAAGCAATCGTAAGATTTATGGTGCTACAAAAATGTCAATACACCAAAATTAAGTTTTTAATTTGCCGAGACCGAGATTATTAAATCGAACGAGCCTTAAATATTGAGCCTTAAATATTTCAAGTTGTTTATCTATCCATCTTTTTCCTCCCTCCCTTCTCCAAACATTCTCCCTAGGTTAATAAAACCAGCAATATGATCTTGATTCGGACATAAAACATTTATGTAGAGATAAAAAATGCACGTAGGATTCAACACACCCTCTGGTGCTTTGGAAATCTGACAGCGTAAACTATTTTTTTTTATAAAAAAAAATCCTCCATAAATATTATAAATTACCCATGGAAAACCTTGCTTACATTCCTGATTCTATGATGATACAAAAAGCTCCAGATACACATGAATAAATAAAATAATTTGTAAAGATTCAACCTATGAATAATTGCCATGGTTTAAGGATAGGGGCTATTTTTAGGGATTTAATAAAAGCAAAGAGTTTTTGGCAAATATATGTACTTTTCTCAATTGATGTCCCATTTAAATAATATCTTCAAGCACTTCTTGGTCAAATAAAAATTTAGGAACTTAACATTGAATTAACGATAAACGGACACAGCTGAATGTTTAAAGTCATTTCCCCTTTATGACGAAGAACTGAATATTAAATTAGTAGCTGTGTTCGGAAGTTATATCGATAGTCCTCGACTTACAACGGTTCATTTAGTGACCGTTCAAAGTTACAGCGGCACTGGGAAAAGTGACATATGACAATTTTTCATACTTATGACCACTGCAGCATCCCCATAGTCATTTGATCAAAACTCAGATGCTTGGCCCACTGGTGGTCGCAGCATCCGGGAGTCCTAGGACCCCCTTTTGTGACCTCCTGAAGACAACTCAACGGGGAAGTCGAATTCATTTTACAACCGTGAAACGATAGATTTGATAAGAATTCACTTACCAACTGTGGCAAGAAAGGTGTAAAGATCACTTAAGAAATGTTTCTCATAGCAACGAAAATTTTGGGTTCAAATTTGGTCATACTTTGAGGACTTCCTGTACTACACCCAGCGGTGGGCAGCCAGCAGGACGGGGTGGAACACAGTTCCACCGGCGGAAATGAAGCTCCAGCTGATCGGTGGCAGTCACTTCCTGTCTGCCCCACGCCGCCAGAGACCCAAAGCAGCGTGTGAAGCTCAATTTGTACTATTGGTGTAGCGTCCATATCCATACCAGTAGCAACACAGTACTGCATGGAATGACTCCAAAGAACTTCTGAACTTAATAAAAGCTGTCCTCACTAAATGACTGCTTCCTTCCTTCCTTCCTTCCTTCCTTCCTTCCTTCCTTCCTTCCTTCCCTCCCTGCTTCCTTCCTTCTTTCCTTCCCTCCCTCCCTCCCTTCCTCCTTCCTTCCTTCTTTCCTTCCCTCCCTCCCTTCTTCCTTCCTTCCTCCTTCCTTCCTTCTTTCCTTCCTTGCTTGCTTCCTTCCTTCCTTCTCTCCCTCCCTCCTTCCTTCCTTCCTTCTTTCCTTCCCTGCTTCCTTCCTTCCTTCTTTCCTTCCCTCCCTCCTTCCTTCCTTCTTTCCTTCCCTGCTTCCTTCCTTCTTTCCTTCCCTCCCTCCTTCTTTCTTTCCTTCCCTCCCTGCTTCCTTCCTTCCTTCTTTCCTTCTTTCCTTCCTTCCTTCCTTCTTTCCTTCCCTCCCTCCCTTCCTTCCTCCTTCCTTCTTTCTTTCCTTCCCTCCCTTCCTTCCTTCCTCCCTCCCTCCCTCCTTCCTTCCTTCCTCTTCCTCGGCTTAACCCATATCCAGCCCTTTTCATTTTCCCTACTGCATAAACCATGTTATAAACACCTAGCAACATACAGCTATGAGCCGGAACACTAAATTGCGCTCGCCGCCATGGCTCATAAGTTCTTGCGGCACCGGCGTGATTCTGCTGCTGCACCTGTGGAGGTAGCAAAATTGCGCCCATGTTTCGTCAAGATTTTCCCCGCGGCTCCGTGCGCGATTATGCTACTTCTACAGGCACAGCAGCAAAACCGCGCTGGTCCCGCAAGAACTTATGAGCCGCGGCGGCGAGCGCAATTTAGAGTTTGAGCTCATAGCCCACCGCTGGCAACCTATCTCCACAGTTCAACCCAGCTGTTGAAAAAAAACCCCATAACATTAAAATTCTGCCTCTGGTTTAACATTTTTAGCATTTACACAGTGCGCAAAAGAAACCCAGTTGGAAAAGCTCCCTGGTGCTGCTTTCCACCCCTTACATTGAGTAGCTGCTCGAAGGCGTAACTGAACCCTTTTTTGTAGTCGGTGATTCCTTTGGCTTGGATTTTGTAGACGGCTTCCTTCAACTTCTTCTTGTTCCTGACGTTAGCTTGCACGAGGTGGTTGAAACAACTGACGTTTTGAGCTTTATCGTTGAACTGGGAGAGAGAGAAAGAGAAAGAGAGAGAGAGAGAGAGAGAGAAGAGAGCAGTCGATAAAACAGAGAAGGCAAATAAAGAAAGACATTTCGCAAATTAGATCACAAATGATTCTTGACAAATGTATATTTTGTTTTATGTACACTGAGAGCGTCTGCTTCTAAATTAAAGGCTTGATTGACATCAGATGTCCCTAAACATATACTGGTAATTCCCTCACCACTGTTAAACTATTTACTAAGTCTGCACTACAGTGGTACCTCGAGATACGAGTTTAATTCGTTCCGGACCTGGGCTCTTAAGTCGAGCAGCTCTTATCTCGAACGACTTTTCCCCATAGGAATTAATGTAAATAATTTTAATTGGTTCCAGCCCTCAAAAAACTCACAAAGTTAGTCTAAATTATGCAGAAAGACATGTTTTTAATGAAGAAATGTACATGTACATATAAATGAATAATGAAGTTTCTTTCACTTAACTTGTAAACTTTCTTAAACTTTTAAATTTACATATGCTCAACTTCTCTGCCACCCAATCCTGTAGGACAGAGGTCCCCAACCCTTTTTGCACCAGGGACCGGCTTTAAGCGATCAAGAGAGGAATGGGTGAATGAATGGACGGAGGGTGGGAAGGAAGGAAAGAGGGAAGGGACAGGAACAGAGGAAGGAAGCAAGGAAACTTATGAAAGGGGAGAGTAAGAGAGGAATGAGTGAAGGGAGGGAGGGAGGGAAGAAGGTGGGAAGGAGAAAGAAAAGAAGAAATAGAGGAAGGGAAGGTAAAAGAGAGAAAGAAAAAGAGCAAGAAAGAAAGAAAGAAAGAAAGAAAGAAAGGGGGAAGGGACAGGAACAGAGGAAGGAAGCAAGGAAACTTATGAAAGGGGAGAGTAAGAGAGGAATGAGTGAAGGGAGGGAGGGAGGGAAGAAGGTGGGAAGGAGAAAGAAAAGAAGAAATAGAGGAAGGGAAGGTAAAAGAGAGAAAGAAAAAGAGCAAGAAAGAAAGCTGCAAGCAACCCCCCCCCCCCGAGCCCCCCAGGCCGGCTGCAACCTTTTAAAACACGCGCGCCGCTTCGCAGCTGTCTCCTGAAGCCGAACGCGGAAGTTAGCGTTTGGCTTCAGGAGACAGCTCCTTGGCGCTTGTATCTCGAATTTGGGCTTGTAAGTAGAACAAAAATATCTCTCCCCTCCCAGCTCTTATCTCGAGTTGCTCTTAAGTAGAGCAGCTCTTATGTCGGGGTTCCACTGTACTATTACTACTAGTTTTTTCTCATCATCCCTTATTATTATTATTATTATTATTATTAGTAGTAGTAGTAGTAGTAGTAGTAATAATAATAATAGTAGTAGTAGTAGTAGTAGTAGTAGTAATAGTAGTATGCTTATTACCAAAATAGCTGGTAGTCGGCAAAATAGCAAGATAGTTGGATGTACACTGCTCAAAAAAATATATAAAGGGAACACTTAAACAACCCAATATAACTCCAAGCAAATCAAACTACTGTGAAATCAAACTGTCCACTTAGGAAGCAACACTGATTGACAGTCAATTCCACCTGCTGCTGTGCAAATGGAATAGTTGTGCAAATGAAATATTCAATGAGAATAGTTCATTCATTCAGATCTAGGATGGGTTCTTTCAGTGTTCCCCCTTTTTTTGAGCGGTATATCCCCCCATATAAGAAAAGGGGGCCAAGGCAAATGAAACTCTGAAGATTATTATTTAAAATCAAGAGATTAAAACACATCTCAGAGGAAATCTGAAAAACAGATATGCTGGTTTTACAGCAGAATTAAGTACAGCAGCTGTTTTTAAAGCCTCCACCACTAGGTGGCAGTGCCATAATACAGAAGCAGTAATAGAGAATTCACTTACAAAGTGGCAAAAATTGAGAATAAAATTTCCTTCCTTCCTTCCTTCCTTCCTTCCTTCTTTCTTTCTTTTCCTTCCTTCCTTCTTTCTTTCTTTTCCTTCCCTCCTTCTTTCTTTCTCTTCCTTTCTTCCATCCGTCCTTCCTTCTTTCTTTTCCTTCTTTTCCTTCCTTCCTTCCATCCTTCCTTCCTTCTTTCTTTTCCTTCCTTCCTTCCTTCAATCCTTCCTTCCTTCTTTCTTTTCCTTCCTTCCTTCTTTCTTTCTTTTCCTTCCTTCCTTCCTTCATTCTTTCTTTTCCTTCCTTCTTTCCTTCCATCCTTCCTTCTTTCTTTCTTTCTTTCTTTTCCTTCCTTCCTTCTTTCCTTCCTTCCTTCTTTCTTTCTTTTCCTTCCTTCTTTCCTTCCTTCCTTCTTTCTTTCTTTTCCTTCCTTCCTTCCTTTCTCTCCTACGCATAATGTGTTCTAATTAACACGAATCAATGAAATTATTCTCATTGGATAAATTGGACACAGATTACTTTGAAACCTGGAATAAATTATATAATTGGATAGAGAGGAGAACCAAGGTCAGGGGATAGAAAGTAAGAAGGTGAAATATTTAGATAAATTGAAATTTAAACAAATACAAGTTAATAAATGGAAAAAGAAAAGAAGGAAAAACCAATGTGAAATATTGAATAGACCGTTTTGTGTGTGTGTTATTCGTCTGTATGGTGTTACATTGCGATGTCAATGTTATGTTTTTTTAAATGTTTTATTTATTTATTTATTCTTTATTTTATTTTTTATTTTATTTATTCATTTGTCCAATACACAAATGCATAGGAAGAAAAATAGGCATGTAGTAATATATATAAGGGTAAAAGTGAACTTAGAGGAGAGGATATATGAAAGGAAGAGAATATATATGAAAAGCGAGAGAAAGGAAGACAAAAAACTTTTAAATAAAAAACAGAAAGCAAGAAGTGATGTTTCAATGCTGCTACTGACTGGAGACCAAAACAAGGGAACCTGAAAACAGTTGCAAGGGAGAAAGTCTTGGAATGAGATTTAATTCAGAGCTGCCCATTTAATATGTATAGATGCTTCTTCTGGGCCATCAAACTGCACCAGCCGATCTCCCTAGATTGAAAAATGAGTTCCAGCAACATCTGATTAGATTGGCATCAAGCTGGCTATATATTGTGAAATTTCTGTATTCCCTAAACAACACTGTGGTGTGCTGGGTTTGAATTGAAGAGACGGGGCTTCCTCTTTTTCAATCAGGGTTCTGCATTTCAGAGTGTTACAGACCCAGAGAAAATTGGTTGCTTTTAAATGTGGTTCTCTCTCTTTCGCTTCATATATTTCAGCTGAAAATGGTTAGGGATCATCCTGCTACAGAGGACCCCATAATAGATACGTATTAAATTATAATGCAATTGCACTTTGAATACGTCCGCAGAGTCCGCGGAGAGGGGCGGCATACAAATCTAAATAATAAATAAATAAATAAATAAATTTTAATAATTTTGATAATTTTGATAATTTTGATAATTTTGATAATTTTGATAATTTTGATAATTTTAATAATTTTAATAATTTTAATAATAATTTTAATAATTTTAATAATAATTTTAATAATTTTAATAATAATTTTAATAATAATTTTAATAATTAGGAGAGGTTTCCTATATATACATAATTAATTTTAATTTTAATTTTAATTTTAATTTTAATTTTAATTTTAATTTTAATTTTAATTTTAATTTTAATTTTAATTTTAATTTTAATTTTAATTTTAATTTTAATTTTAATTTTAATTTTAATTTTAATTTTAATTTTAATTTTAATTTTAATTTTAAATTTAAATTTAAATTTAAATTTAAATTTAAATTTAAATTTAAATTTAAATTTAAATTTAAATTATTTTGAACCTGTTTTCCCTCGGGTGCTGAAAGAGCGTATGTATTTGCTATTGTGCATGTGCCCACACCCATAATTCAATGCCTGGGGAAGGCGAAAACAGCTCCCACCCAGTCCCCCGGAGGCCCTCTGGAGGCTGTTTCCCAACTTCTGGTGGGCCCAGTAGGTTCATATTTCGCCCTCCTCAGGCTCCAAAGGCTTCCCTGGAGCACAAGGAGGATAAATACGCCCTCCCCATCCCCTGGAGGCTCTCTGGAAGCCAAAAATGCTCTCCCAGAGCCTCTGTACGAGTCAAAAATCAACTGGCTGGTACATACATGCAAATTGAGCTGAGCTAGGGCAACAGATTGTGTACCAGCAGATATGGTTCCATGTGCCACCTGTGGCATCCGTGCAATAGGTTCACCATCACTGTAGACTACAGAGTAGATTAGAGTAGAGTAGAGTAGAGTAGAGTAGAGTAGAGTAGAGTAGAGTAGAATAGAATAGAATAGAATAGAATAGAATAGAATTCTTTATTGGCCAAGTGTGATTGGACACACAAGGAATTTGTCTTGGTGCAGATGCTCTCGGTGAACATAAAATAAAATATAGAAGACCTAAAACATCCATTCCAACTCTGTTGTTTTGTTGTTTAATATTATAATTCAATATACAATAATACAATAATCATATGTATAATTCAGTAGTTGCAATTACAATTACAATATATTGCATCTGGTGAAATTCTGTAACACCTTTGGTGGCACAAAAACTTCAGGCAGCATTTATTTGCAACATAAACGGATGGATGGATGGATACATTTAAATAATAATTTGAAGACTCTCAGCCCTATGAATCAAGGCCAAAAGGACGAGGAATAACCAAAAATTCTACCCCTGTGTTTTTCTATCCTCCGACCCTCCAATGTCTGGAAAGAGAGGGATACTTACAGAAACCACATTGACAAAGTCATCATCCGACAAGGTTTCCAACATTTCAATGACGGACGTTCGGATCAACTTCAGGGTCAACCCACTGACGCTCCCGCTCCTACCAAGGAGAAGAAACCATCAATGGTCATCGGTGGACATCTCACACGCTACTCTGGCCCTTTACAAGCAAGGCTGGGCCACTTCTGACTTGCGGTCTTCTCTTTTCCATGACTTTGATCTCTTCCATCAGCAAAACCAAAGGGCCTTTGGCTAGTTCAGGAGTCGGCAACCTTAAATACTCAAAAACCCACAAAATCCCAACCAGAAGCCCCCCCATTCAATTCTGGAGTTGACCAGAAGTTCTCTTCCTCTGCCACAGAGTCTCCTCCTAGAGCAGCATCCCTTTTCCTCTACCCGTCCTAACTGAAATGCCCTAAGTGGAGCCAACTGGCAAGAGGCAGCCACAGCAGAGGGATGAAAGAGCCGCATGCGGCTCCAGAGCCGCGGATTGCTGACTCCTGGGCTATTTGAAATCAGAGATATTGAGTTTTTGCCTATTTTCTTGGAGAGGAATTGAACTCGTCACATCTATGTGCTCCTTCCAAAGAAAGAACTCGGTGAAGCTTCTGAATTAGGTGATGCTGTTGTGGTTGTTCTTTAATGTGCAACCACATTGCAAATGTTTTTTTTAATTTACTTCCTTTCTTCTTTCCTCACTTCCACTTTGTTTTTTCCTTTCTTTCCTTCCTTCCTTCCTCCCTCCCTCCTTCCCTCCCTCCATCCTTCCCCCTTCCTTCCTTCCTTCCTCCCTCCCTCCCTCCATCCATCCATCCATCCCTCCCCCTTCCTTCCTTCCTTCCTTCCTTTCTTCCTTCCCTCCTTCCTTCCTCTCCTCCTCCGTCCAGTAATGGGCTGCCAAAATTTTCACTCTCACACTATTGGCGTGGCTTATTTTGTGGGTGTGGCTTGATGGTCATGTGACTGGGTAGGAGGGGTTTGCCAGCTATGGGACCAGGTGGGAGTGGCTTGACAAACATGTGGCTTAAAGGTCACGTGACTGGGTTGGAGTGGCTTATCAACAAGATAAGTTTTCAAATAGGTGCTTGGACTCTTTTTCAGTGGATTAAGTCACATGATTTGAATAGCCGCAAAAGGGACAAATGATTGACAGCATTATATGTTGAGGAGTACAGTAACATTTTAAGGTTTTGCACTGAATCCACAAGGTTCAGTATGATAATGGATTAGGCAAGTAGCTCGATTTTCTTTAACTGCTATAAAAGTTCAGTTCTAGATAATTATTACAATGATTAAAGCATTTATGGGTAAAAACATACAATTTTTTTTTCTATTTTAAAAGTAATTAGGGATCATACTAAGGTACAAGAGAAGGAAGGACAATTAAAAAATATTTAGTGTTCAATAAATAGTGCATAAACTTACTACGCCTTCAACATGGGGGCAACAGCCTATTACTGCCTCCCTCCCTCGCTCTCTCCCTCCCTCCATCTCTCCCTCCCTCCCTCTCTCCCTCCCTCTCTCCCTCCCTCTCCCTCTCTCCCTCCTTCCCTCTCTCCCTCCCTCCCTCTCTCCCTCCCTCCCTCGACATTCCACCTTTAAAATTCACATCCTTAGAATCTGATTTGGGATTTCAACCCTTCTTACACAAGGAAGCGCAACGAGCAGCGCTCATCCCCCCCATTGCATTTCAAAAGATTATCAAAGCAAATTATCATTTATATATTCATCCTATTGATACGGCTGCCAATTGCGTCTCTGGGTGGCGTACCGTAAAAACAGCCTTCCCATTTGAAAACATCTTCACACCCATTGATGTAACAATATCTATCTATCTATACTTTATAACCCTCTGTATGAATGCTTAACCTTTGGGGCACTTACGCGTCGACGAGAATAAGCATATCTTTCGGAGACGCGGCCCCTTGGATGTACCTAAAATAAAGAAGATAAGCAGATAGGAAAAGGTCAGAACTTTCTCAAAATCCTTTGTTAGCGTCCGATCCCTCTGCGAGGGTCTCCTGAAGGATCAAAAGAGGCTTCTTTATAAACCTACCAGGAAATTCACGGGAGGAAAAAACCCCTCTCTCGTTTCTTATTTAGCCTGAATAACCGCGAAGTTGGACAATATCCGAAGCCCCTTTGGTACATCACATTCTGAGCTTCACAAAGCAACGTGAAAAGGTTGCATGAAGATAAAATGAATGGACCTGCAGGGGTGGGATGCTGAGGATTATAGTATAATTAATTAATTTCACCCTTGTCTGTTAGAATGTACGTTACTCTTCTCTCACTCATTATTATCTGTACATACTCTACCATCTCTAAAAGTTCTCAGGATTTATCCTCTCTATACTACTTATTTTATTAAGTTTCCTTCCTTTTATCTGTTGTGATTCAGCCTGAGGATCCTCAGGGACCGGCTGGAGCTCTGCCGGATCCATGCCCAGAGGAGGAGGACAGTGACCAGGAGGGGGAGGACCAGGCAGACGGGGGAAAGGAACGTCAGGAAGAGGAGGAGGGAGAGCAGCCTGAGACCCCGGGGGGGGGGGGGGGGCTCTCCCCAGCTAGTAGCCTGGATTCATTGGATGAAGACGCACAGGCTATAATAGACATGAGGCAGCGACGTGCAGCTCAAAGACGGGGCCAATTAGAAAGGTATTTCCATCCCTGAATTGGCAACAGCTGGGTTTGGGTGTGGTTCTCCTCAGCAGGGTTGAAAAGGCAGGCCCGCCCTTACAGTCTTGTGGAGAGTTATCAACTGGGAGTCCTGTGACCTTGCTTCGATTCTTGGCGTCTCTGATCTTGGCTTGTGGCCTAGAAGTCTGGAAGACTTGGGGGAGGCGTGGGTTTTATTATCTCCAGCGTTGTTTGTGCCAGCAAGAATTTATTTATTTATTTATTTGTTTGTTTGTTTGTTTGTTTGTTTGTTTGTTTATTTATTTATTTATTTATTTATTTGATTTTATTTGATTTGATTTGATTTGATTTGATTTGTATGCCGCCCCTCTCCAGAGACTCGGGGCGGCTAACAGCGACAATAAAACAGTGTACAATAGTAATTTGGTATTGATGATTAAAAATCAATTAATATAAAAACCAAACATACATACATACATACCATGCATAGAATTGTAAAGGCCTAGGGGGAAAGAGGATCTCAATTCCCCCATGCCTGGTGGCAGAGGTGGGTTTTAAGTAGCTTACGAAAGGCAAGGAGGGTGGGAGCAGTTCTAATCTCTGTTGTATTGCCTGGCCTTCGTGAAACCCCTGTGAAGCTTCATAGAGTTCCTGTCTGTAAGAACAGTTTTTGTTACCTGTGTTTGCTTTGAACTATATAAACTGCCTTTGCTTTTTACCAGTGTGTCTGGATACTCTTTTTGGTTGGTGTTGGCATCTGGGGGGACCCAGACAGAACATTATCTAACCATTTGTACCATTTGTCCCAAATTTGATAATAGTCCTTATCTTCTTTTTCTTTTATTCCCATTTCTGCCACTTCAAATATTTTGTTTATCCCTTGTGGATTGGTAGAAATGGTTTCTCTCTTCATTGCAGTTGAGATATGGATTGTCATGATCTGCCCCGAGTCCCTCGGGAGTTGGGTGGCATACAAATTCAAATAAATAAATACCAAAAGTTTTGAAAGGCCAGAAACGGGACTGTTTCAGGCCTCCAGAGGACCTCTGGAGCCCGTGGAGGCCATTTTCGACCACCTGGAGGCTTGACGAAAGACTCCAGAGTCCAGGGTGGGCAAAAATGACCCCCCCCCAATCGTTCAGGAGGCTGAGTAGGCCACGCCCAACGATGGCCATGCCCACCCATCAACCGGGCAGAGAACCCTTCGCTACAATGTTTGAAGCCCACTCCCATAGACGTATGCGTCTGCTTCCAACAGCTTTACAATCCGGTGTGCGGATGTGAGATGCAGAAAGTTCTCGATTAGAAAGTCGCCGAGTTTGGCGGCTGGCTGGATATTGATGTACGAATTAACAATCCCGCAGGAGGGAAGCTTTTGAAAACGACGGGGAAAGAGCTCTTTGGAAAAAAAAAAGTTCTCCTGTGTTCCCATCTAAATTGCTTTGCTCCTTGCCCTCCGCAGAGCTGCTAATAGGAAATCTGAAGGGGGAGTTGGAGGAAGGAGGCAAAAACGTAACACAAGCCCCCTCCTCCCCAAACCTTTTCCCTCCCACCGGTTCCATTTTTCAAACTTCAAAGCCAATGCGTTCCTCCTTTAATTAAGAAATCTCCAAAAAAACCCGGAACAGCAAAGGAGCTGAGAGGCCCTCCCGAATCAACATTCGATTAATTCGGGTGACTGGTTTTATTGGTTTATTTGATATTTTAATTAAAGGGGCTTTTTAAATTTTTTATTCTATCGCAGGTAGTAATTTTTGTTCAGTTTCCTCTTCCCTTGTGATATTTGAACGTGCCGGTGCTTGGAGAAAACTATCATCTGAAATTGTCTTTTTTGAATTTTAAATCTTTCTATGTCTATCTGTCTGTCTAATCTATATCTTCTTCATCATTAGCTTCAATAAATCTGTTTGTCTATCAATTATCTCCCTATTCACTCTCTATGTATTTATATCTATCTAGAATTTTAAATCAATTTAGATGTCTATCTATCATCTATCATTTATCAATCATCTATTCACATATCTATCCATCCGTCCATCCAGAATTTTAAATCTATATGTGTCTCTCTGTGTTTCTGTCTGCCTGTCTGTTATCTATCTATCTATCTATCTATCTATCTATCTATCTATCTATCTATCTATCTATCTATCTATCTATCTATCTACCTACCTACCCACCTACCTACCTACCTAATCTGTCTTTCTGTCTGTCTGTCTGTCTGTCTGTCTGTCTGTCTGTCTATCTATCTATCTATCTATCTATCTATCTATCTATCTATCTATCTATCTATCTATCTATCATAGAAACATAGAAACATAGAAGACTGACGGCAGAAAAAGACCTCCTGGTCCATCTAGTCTGCCCTTATACTATTTTCGGTATTTTATCTTAGGATGGATCTATGTTTATCCCAGACATGTTTAAATTCAGTTACTGTGGATTTACCAACCACGTCTGCTGGAAGTTTGTTCCAAGGATCTACTACTCTTTCAGTAAAATAATATTTTCTCATGTTGAAAGAGTAGTAGATCCTTGGAACAGACTTCCAGCAGACGTGGTTGGTAAATCCACAGTAACTGAATTTAAACATGCCTGGGATAAACATATATCCATCCTAAGATAAAATACAGAAAATATCTATCTATCTATCTATCTATCTATCTATCTATCTATCTATCTATCAATCATCTATTATATCTATCTATCTATCTATCATCTATCTACCTACCTACCTACCTATCATCTACCTACCTACCTACCTATCTATCTATCTATCTATCTTCTATCTATTTATCTATCATCTATCTATCATCTGTCTATCTGTCTGTCTGTCTATCTATCTATCATCAGCCTCTACAATCTATCTATCATCTATGTATCTATCCATCCATCCATCCATCCATCCATCCATCCATCCATCCATCCAGAATATTAAATCTATACCTTTGCTTGCTTGCCTGCCTGCCTGCCTGCCTGCCTGTCTCTCCAACTCCATACCCATCTATCCATCTACACAAATACACAAGCATACATCCTTGGCAACTTTTGATGAATAGAGTGGAATGGAATATGGCATAGATATTTTCTATTCTATTCCGCCCTGCTCTGCTTTGCTCTATTCTATTCTATTCTATTTTATTTTATTCTATTCTATTCCTTACAGCCAACTGAGGTCTTCTAGTCTACCCCCCTGCTGAAGCAGGAGAGCCTATTGCTTTCCTATTGCTTGGTGCTTGCAAAACGAACATGTTCAAGAGACACCTCTTGTATCCGAAACTTTGCCACAGTGCTGAAATCTATTTTGGAAGCACTTGATTTTTCATCCTCTGCGCATGCACAGAAGGATTTGTGCATGTGCAGAGGGTTAAAGAAAGAAAATGGCGGCACCCGTGTGGGTGGGCGGAGCCTCACATTGTCACGGCTACTCATTCTCCAAACCACTGGCAGTGACCGCTACCAGTAGGCCCGAACCGGTAGCGTTTCACCCCTAACTTTGCGACTTAAATTGGAAGGAAAGAAAAACGAAGCTGCTCAGATTCTTTTGACGTAGAGACAAGACAGGGGGAAAAAAAGGTGGAAAAGACGAGTGAGATTTACCATGGCCTTCTCCGGACATCATACAGGTCAATCTTGTTCTGGCTTCGACTCTTGTCCACCCAGGGAGAAGCTATAAAAGGAGAAACACGACAGAAACAGAATCACAGGGAAGAATTTACATCTTCACTGGTTGGATGTAGAGAAGATGCAAACATCCGAAGTTTGATGTTTATTGTCACTTGCCCAGATAATACTTGACTTTATTTATTCATTATTTATTATTTATTAATCGGATTTATATGCCGCCCCTCTCAGCAAACTGAGAAATTCTGGGTAGACGATCCGATACTGATAGAAAGGCTCTTAATGTTGCTAAGAAACCAGAATTCTTTTTATTGGCATTTATGAATAACACATTGGGGAGGGGATCATGATAAATTGACACCGTGCATGGTAACAATTTGCCCAGTGTTTTTTTATGCACAAGGATGGAATTAAAGACATTCCTAAAATAGAGGAATGGGTCGTGAAACTACAGAAATGGAAAAAAAATGATCTGTTTAGTCAGAAAGAACAAAACCCACAATTTTTTTTTAAAAAAAGGTCTGAAACCTTTATTGATGAAAGAAGAAGAAGAAAAAAACTGAAACCAATGATTTATGAATTTGAAGACTAAGGAAAATAAAGACTAAATGAGAGGATGTGTGAAGGAAGCCCATAAATTATTTAGGATGGAAGAAGACAATAAAACTGTAATTATCTGTTGAGAAGAAGGTCAAAAGCCATCTATAAGCTTCCTTGGTTTTTTTTTTTTCCTTTCCTTTTGATTTTATGGCTATCTGCCCCCCACTTTGGTTTGTTACTATTATATGAAAATGCTCAGTAAAGGAGGGAGAGAGAGACAGAGAGAGGAAGGGAAGGAGGAACGGAGGGAGAGAGAAAGAGGGAGGGAAGGAGATAAAGAGGGAGAGAGAGAGGAAGGGAAGGAGGAACAGAGGGAGAGAGAAAGAAGGAGGGAAGGCGATAAAGAGGGAGAGAGAGAGGAAGGGAAGGAGGAACGGAGGGAGAGAGAAAGAGGGAGGGAAGGAGAGAGAGAGAGAGAGATCTGAGAATGAAGTAGCCACCTTCATCTAACTAACATCTACTTATCTAAAACTCTACTTATCTAAAACTCTACTTGTCTAACAACTACTTATCTAAAACCTATCACTTTGGTTTGTTACTATTTGTTTGTTCAGTAAGGGAGGGAGAGGGAGGTAACACAGAGAAGGAAGGACAGAGGAATGGAGGAAGAGAGAAAGAAGGAGGGAGGGAAGGAGAGAAGGAGGGAGAGAGACACACAGAGAGAGAGAGACCGGAGAATGAAGTAGCCACCTTCATCTAACAAAAACATCTGCTTATCTAAATCTCATCCCTGATTAAACATCTACTTATCTAAAAGTCTACTTATCTAAACTCTATTTACCCAACATCTGCTTATCTAAAACTTAGCCTTGATCTACTTATCTAAAGCTTAGCCCTGGGAGAGAGAGGGAGGAAGGAAGAGAGAGGGAGGAGGAGGGAGAGAGAGAAGGAGGGAGAGAGAAACTGAGAGAGAGAGGGAGGGATGGAGGAACAGAGGGAGAGAGAAAGAGGGAGAGAGAGAGGGAAGGAGGGAAAATGTGAGAATATATGAGAATGAAGTAGCCACCTTCATCTAACTAACAACTACTTATCTAAAACTTAGCCCTGATTAAACATCTACTTATCTAAAAGTCTGCTTATCTAAACTCTATTTATCCAACATCTGCTTATCTAAAACTTAGCCCTGGGAGAGAGACAGAGAGAGAGGAAGGGAGGAAGAGAGAGGGAGAAGGAGGGAGAGAGAGAAGGAGGGAGAGAGAGAAGGAGGGAGAGAGAGAAGGAGGGAGAGAGAAACTGAGAGAGGGAGGGATGGAGGAACAAAGGGAGAGAGAAAGAGGGAGGGATAGAGGGAAGGAGAGAGAATATATGAGAATGAAGTAGCCACTTTCATCTAACTAACAACTACTTATCTAAAACCTAGCCCTGATTAAACATCTACTTATCTAAAACTCTACTTACCTAAACTCTACTTATCTAACATTCACTTATGTGTGAGAGAGAGAGACAGACAGAGAGAGGGAGGGAGGAATAGAGAAGGAGGGGAGGGAGGGAGAGAAGGAGGGAGAAAGAAACTGAGAGAGGGAGGGGTGGAGGAACAGAGAGAGAGAGAAAGAGGGAGGGAGAGAGGGAAGGAGGGAGAGAGGCGGATATATATCTGAGAATAAAGTAGCCACTTTCATCTAACTAACATCTACTTATCTAAAACTTAGCCCTGATTAAACATCTACTTATCTAAAACTGTACTTACCTAACCTCTACTTATCTAATGTCCACTTATGTAAAACTTAGCCCTGAGAGAGAGGAAGAGAGGAATAGGGAGGGAGGGGGAGGAAAGGAGAGAAGGAGGGAGAGAGAAACTGAGAGAGGGAGGGGTGGAGGAACGGAGGAGAGAGAAAGAGAGACAGGGGGAAGGAGGGAGAGAGAGAGAGAGAGAGATCTGAGAATGAAGTAGCCACCTTCATCTAACTAACATCTACTTGTCTAAAACGTAGCCCTTATTATAACATACTTTAAAAGCAAGTAGAAGTTAACTTTTCCAAGTTAATAATTTCACACAAATTGGGATGTTTAAATTAACTACAAAGGTTTCCCAGAAAACATGTTTTCATTAGCTTTCAACAGGATAATATTTCCGTCTAGGTAAAGATTGAATTCTCCACAATTTGCAGTAGATCAATGAGTTGATGTCCCTTTTTAAAAAATGCATTAATTTTTCATTTTCATTTATTGACTACTTTGAAGAAAATAACAAAAGAGAGAAGGGTATGATGGAAGAAAGAGTAGAAGGGTATAATGGAGATAAATAAAATCTCCCGAGGATTGCGATATTTCCTAAAATACCATTAATTAATTCTGAATAATTTTGTCTTTCTCTCTCTCTCTCTAGCACCAAGGTTTCACTTCTGAATTTAACTGAGAGATGAAAAAGAAAACCCACCCAACAAAACACAAATTGAAAGTTCCTATAAAGCTTTCAGAAAGCTCTTTCCTTATTTCATTCTACTTTTGATCTGTATTAGCTTACAAAGGGTTCTTTGTGAAATGCACACTAATGATAGCCGAGCATTGAAGTAGATTCGTTTGGTTTTCAACAGTATAAGCTTATTTATTTTTAGTGGGTTTGATTAATCGGGTCAGAAGCATCGTGGTTAAAGCAACCTAAAATTGAAAATGTGATCTAAAATGTAAAATATAAAATGCAGGTTTAAACTATGTACAAAACCTGAATAGATCTTTCCCAATTTTTAGTTGGCATGATCACTTACATGATCAATACAACTGTATTTTTCTGTAACCGCTTTGGAGAAGGGAGAATAAAGGGATATGTCCTTCTTACGCTTTCAGGTGCTCTTAGTTATTTACAAATATAATAATAATAATAATAATAATAATAATAATAATAATAATAATAATAACAACAACAACAACAACAACAACAACAGATGAAACAATTGATCACATACTCAGCTGCTGCAAAAAGATCGCACAGACTGACTACAAGCATAGACATGATGCTGTGGCACAGATGATCCACTGGAACTTGTGCCGGAACTACCATTTACCAGTGGCAAAGAACTGGTGGGATCATAAGCCCGAAAAAGTGGTCGAAAATGAGCAAGCAAAACTACTGTGGGACTTCCGACTTCAGATTGACCAAATTCTGAAGCATAACACACCAGACATTGTGATTGTGGAGAAAAAGAAAGTCTGGATCATCGACATCGCAATCCCAGGAGACAGCAGAATTGAGGAGAAGCATCTAGAGAAATTAGTGAAATACGAAGATCTGAAAATCGAGCTGCAACGACTTTGGCATAAGCCCATGAAAGTGGTCCCAGTGGTACTTGGCACGCTCGGCGCAGGGCCAAAGGGTCTCAGCGGACATTTGAAAACCATCGGAATTGACAAAATCTCCATCTGTCAATTACAAAAGGCCGCTTTCCTGGGATCGGCAAACATAATTCACCGCTACATCACGCAGTCCTAGGTGCTTGGGAGGCGCCCGACTGGTGATGAAATACGAAATCCAGCATAGTGATCTCGTTTGCTGTGTTGTATTGACATAATAATAATAATAATAATAATAATAATAATAATAATAATAATAATAATATTTTTTTTAAAAAAGACAGGAGGGATTTCCTGACAGTGGGAAAAATTAATCAGAGCAACGACTTGCCTTCAGAAGTTGGAGATAGCAATTCTGTTATTTTATTCCAAATACTTCCACAAGGACCTAAAAATTATGCTTTTCCAAAGAGAGTTTAAGAGATTAAAAGGTTGGATTGTATATTTGTGTGTGTGTGTGATTTTGAAAATTAAGGGAGACTAGGATAGATCTATTTCGGCCTTATTTTGGCCTCATCAGCTAGCCATACTCACTGGGACTTGAACCTACAACCTTTGCCTTGTAAGGCAGAGAAATTATCCTCTAGGCTACAGTATCCAATCCCTTCAGCTCTGCACCAGGGAAGGGTTACATATTTTTGTATTGAATCACCCTGGTGTATTGAAGGAACATCACAGCTCCTTATTTGCCTCCTGACCCAACCCAGGGCCATTTCCAAGGCAGTTAATTTTATTAATATATTTATATATATATATATATATATTACTATTGTTATGTATTGTTGTGTTTATATGATGTTACATCTTATGAACTGCCCAGAGCCTGTTCAAGATTGTAGGAAGATATACATAAATTTGCTTAATAAATAAAACAAATAATTCAGTTCACTGAATTCTGCACTAGTGAGCGATGGTGGTACCCAACCTCTGAAGAATGATCGGTTCCTATTTTTGAGTTATACATTCAAAGGAATTTGCATTAGGCAACTCAATTTACTTGAGCTCATACATTTGCATAATTTACTAACTTTAATTACATGCAGTCGGTCCAGAAGAATGCATAAAATTGCAAGCTTAGGAATCTATTTGTTTCAATTGTTAATACATAAATCCATGTTTGGTAAAAAATAATAATGCTAATACTAATAATAGAAAGGATGTACAAATATTTGATTTTGGCCAAAAAAAAAAAAGCACTAATTCCTAGATTTGTTCAAAACTGACTGTATTCCATTAGACTCTTCTTGTAGGAGATGTAAATTACGGTATGGATTCGCAAGTTAGCTTTTTCTGTATGGCCATAAATATAGGAGATTATTATGTCACCTCTAAAATTTAAATACCATTTCAGAAAATGAGAAGGAAATAAATTTCAAGAAAAACACTCCTGCTTATTTTATGTCCTCCTTCTGTTTTATTTGGAAGATGCTTAATTATTTGTGGTGATTGGTTTCTCGAATGAAAATCTGCAATGCAGGACAGAATTACAGGCAAAAATAGTACAATTTCAATGCTTGTCTAAAAAACTGCCCAGCAATAATTAAATTAGGAGCTGAAAATATGGGAAATTGTTAACAATGGAAGAAGAAAGGTAATTAAAATTTTTGAGCAGAAAATGGAGTTGCTCCAAAAGTTTTACAAGCCCTAAGTCATAGAAACATAGAAACATAGAAGTCTGACGGCAGAAAAAGACCTCATGGTCCATCTAGTCTGCCCTTATACTGTACTATTTTCTGTCTTTTATCTTAGGATGGATATATGTTTATCCCAGGCATGTTTAAATTCAGTTACTGTGGATTTATCTACCACATCTGCTGGAAGTTTGTTCCAAGGATCTACTACTCTTTCAGTAAAATAATATTTTCTCATGTTGCTTTTGATCTTTCCCCCAACTAACTTCAGATTGTGTCCCCTTGTTCTTGTGTTCACTTTCCTATTAAAAACACTTCCCTCCTGAACCTTCTTTAACCCTTTCACATATTTAAATGTTTCGATCATGTCCCCCCTTTTCCTTCTGTCCTCCAGACTCGACAGATGGAGTTCATGAAGTCTTTCCTGATACGTTTTATGCTTAAGACCTTCCACCATTCTTGTGGCCCGTCTTTGGACCCGTTCAATTTTGTCAATATCAAAGTCTTTGCAGGGTTTTTAAATTGTTCTAACTTCCTGCAAATATGTTTCTTTCCAGCCCTAACCAGGTGCTAACAATGTTCCCAGCTCTTACCCACTTTCATTGTTACTCTCTGCAAAGAATGTTTTCCAAGCCCTAAGTCTTTGTAGGGGTTTTTTTTTCACCATTGGTCTAACTTACTCAAAATGTTTTTTCCAGGTAATAATAATAATAATAATAATAATAATAATAATAATAATAATACTTTATTAGATTTGTATGCCGCCCCTCTCCGAACACTCGGGGCGGCTCACAACAATAATAAAAACAATGTTACAGTGGAACAAATCTAATATTAAAAGGGAAAAAACATATAAAAACCCCATCATTTAAAACCAAACAACACATAGATACCAAACATAAAATATAAAAGCCTGGGGGAGGTGTCTCAGTTCCCCCATGCCTGGCGATACAGGTGGGTCTTGAGAAATTTACGAAAGACAAGGAGGGTGGGGGCAGTTCTAATCTCCGGGGGGAGTTGATTCCAGAGGGCTGGGGCCGCCACAGAGAAGGCTCTTCTCCTCTTCCCGCCATTGATGTTCCCAGTTCTTACTGGCTTGCAAGCCCTTTCACTGTTACTCTCTCCAAATAAGGTTTTTTTAAAGCCCTAACCAGGGGATAAAATAATCTGATGAAGTTGACCAGACTAAGGACGCTGGCCAGATGAAAATCTAAGCAGATTCTTTTCCCCATTTTCTTCCCCCAAAACTAAGATACTTATACTCCAAAAAATACGGTAAGTTTTTGTCAGATGTGGGTTTTTTCCAAGTATGTTTAAACTCAGTTACTAATGTCTGAAAGGTTGGTGTGTTTTTTTTCAAGAGGCAGCTAAACGTTCTGGTTTTTCTTTGAAGATGTTTCCCTTCTCATCCAAGAAGCTTCATCAGATCTTCCAACCCACCAAATCGTCCTTTAGATTTGAACTGATAAAATGAAAACATCATTTTCCCAGTGTTGCATAACCATGCAATCAAAGGACCCGCTTTTAACTATCTTTTCCCAAAAATTCACATTCATTTTGCACCGGTTTTCCATCAGTTAATTTCTCTTATTACTTACAACAGGGAAATAAAGTCTCCTTGGTAAATCTAATATTTTGGAAACAGCTATTACCTGCCAGAAACGGTTAATGCAACCACAGCTGTGTTCAGCGAGGCTCTCATTTAGAGACGGGTCTCGCTTTAGTTTATTATCAATTGATTTTCTTTTTCAAAGCTGATCCATTATTTATTTGCTTAAGCAGATGGGAGTGGGGGGGGGGAAATCTCCTGGTTGAAGCCAGCCAGATTTTGCAAAAAAGAACAAAGAAATAGAAGGCTATAAATAAACGTGCATGTCAGAGAAAAAAAAATGCAAACTTAAAAATAAAAAATAGGATTGAAGGAAAAACCTATGCCAGACCCATTCTCGAATACAGCTCATCTGTCTGGAACCCACACCACATCTCAGACATCAACATTCTCAAAAACATCCAAAGATATTTCACCAGAAGAGCCCTTCACTCCTCCACTCGAAACAGAAGACCCTACGAAATAGACTAACAATCCTGGGCCTAGAAAGCCTAGAACTACGGTGCCTAAAACACAACTTGAGTATTGCCCACAAGATCATATGCTGCAACGTCCTACCAGTCAATGACTACTTCAGCTTCAACCGCAACAACACAAGAGCAAGCAACAGATTCAAACTTAATATTAACCGCTCCAAACTTGACTGTAAAAAATATGATTTCAACAATCGAGTTGTCGAAGCGTGGAACTCATTGCCGGACTCAGTGGTGTCAGCCCCCAGCCCCCAACATTTTTCCCTAAGACTCTCCACGATTGACCTCTCCAGGTTCCTAAAAGGCCAGTAAGGGGCGTATATAAGTGCACTGATGTGCCTATCATCCCCTGTCCAATTGTCTTCCCTTATCTTATATATCATACATATTCTCTCCTTATCTATCTATCTATCTATCTATCTATCTATCTATCTATCTATCTATCTATCTATCTATCTATATCATATATATTCTCTCCCTCCCATCTACTTCTCTTCTTTTTTACTTTCTATCTTTATATATATTACTTAATGTCTATTCTCTTCCATATGTATTGTATATTGGACAAAGAATAAATAAAAAATAAAAATAAATTTGACGTATTTTACATCTTATTGAAATTATAAGTGTCTTATCGAATTATCAGCTTTATGCTTGCTCTATTCAATACCTTTTGAGTAATACGTATGACCGGTGTTGGGTATTGGAGAGGCTACAGGAAAATAAATTTCCCACTGTGTTCATAGCTACTGCTTTAATTTAAAAGGATTGTAGTCACTAAATTGCTTTTGGCACTTTCATTTCCTAAGACACAAGGTGAGGTTTGTCCTGATAAATGAGGAACAGGAGACTGAAAGACCTCAAGGGAAGCTGGACAACACACAGAAATTAAACAATATATATATATATATAGCTGCCTCTTGCAGTAGCATAATGAACTATAGATTTGCAATTGCAATCTAAATTACACCAGTAATTAAGAGTAATAACAAAGAAAAGAGCTGGGAAGGAGACGGAATTTTGGTGTCCACCAAAATTTGATCCAAGTTACTACCCTGTTTCCCTGGAAAATAAGACCTAAACAGAAAATAAGTCCTAGCATGATTTTTAGGATACTCAATATAAGCCCTACCACCCCCCCCCCCCAAAAAAATAAGCCCCAAGTAAAATTGCTAGTCAGAAGTACCATATTTCTCCAAAAATAACTGAAAAATAAGCCCTAATGCATCTTCTGGACCAAAAATTAATGTAAATCCCTGAGCAAATACGGTAGTCTAGTCAAGTTTAGTTTGGTTTCCTTCTCTTCCCTTCTCTTCCCTTCCCTTCCCTTCCCTTCCCGTTCCTTTCCCTGAAGCCCCGGAGGCAAAAAAAAAATCACCCAATGGAGAAACCGGAAGTTTGGAAAATGCACTTCCTGTTTGCCTGTTGTGCTGTTTTTTGCACTCTGGAGAGTTCAGAGAAGCTTCCTGAAGCCCCGGAGTGCAAAAAACAGCACAGTGGGAAACAGGAAGTATGTTTTTCAGAACTTCCAGTTTTCCCATTTGGGCATTTTTTTTTCACCTGCCAGCATGCTAGCACACCCACACACACCCCTTTTAGTACACAAACCGAAAAAGGTTTGTTATATAATTCTATTATGCTGTTTCCCTTCCTTCCTTCCTCCATCCCTGCCTCCTTCCTTCCTTTCATCCTTCCCTTCTTTCTTCCTTCCTTCCTTTCTTTCTTCCCTCCCTTCCTCCTTCCTTCCTCCCTTCTCCTACCCTCCTCCCTCCCTGCCTCCTTCCTTCCTTCCTTTTCTCCTTCCCTCCCTCCCTTCTCCTCCCTTCCTCCCTCCCTGCCTCATTCCTTCCTTCCTTCCCTCCCTCCTTCCTTTCTCCCTCCCTGCCTTCCCCTTCCTTCCTTCCTTTCTTTCTTCCTTCCCTCCCTCCCTTCCTTCCCTCCTTTCTTCCTTCCTTCCCCAGTGCCTTGAGACGGTTGAGGCTAATCGACCCTGCCCTGTGCCAGCTCTTGGTTGAAATTGATTTTCGAGACAAGACGGATAAACTGTGTGGCCCCTGTAATCCAATCGAGGTGGAGGTATGTAATGTGATACATAATATAAGACCCACTGGGGGGCCGAAAGAGATTTTTTTGGGAGATCATCTCTCTAGGAGAATCAATCAGTAAAGACTTTCCAAGCAATTTAAGATTGTTGCCTCCAAATGCAGCTATTGATACTGATCTAGATTAACAGATGGAAGGGATCTTGTAGGTCATCTAGTCTAAGCCCCTGCCCAAGCTGGGGACCTCACACCATTTCTGACAGAGGGCTGTCCAGTCTCTTCTTGAAAGGTACTTTGGCTACTTTTACCTTTAATTGAAGTCTTGTGTCATAAGCTGGCAGAACATGTACAAAGTTGGTGAAATTGATTGTCAATCAGTGTCGCCTCCTAAGTGGACAGTTTGATTTCACAGATGTTTGGTTTACTGGGAGTTATATTGTGTTGTTTAAGCGTTCCCTTTATTTTTTTTTGAGCAGTATGTATCTGTGTGTGTGTGTGTATATACGTACCCTCAAAATAACTGATGTTTTAGCACCTTATATGGAAGGGAAGGAAGGAAGATTAATCATCGTTAGCCAGAATAATAGAGTTGGAGGAGATCTGCAGAGTGGAATTGTTGCTTTCAATAAACTCTGTGGTTTCCTCCCCAAACCCCCAAAACATGAACCTTACTTTGAGCTCATCCCATTCCTAAGGGGTCTTTAAGGGGCAACGGGGGAAACCCCATCTTCGGCTCCTCGCTGCTGCCACACTGCGGAGCAGATCAGCTGTTGGGCGGCCGAAGGAACCTTCCCTGGGTCTTCCCCGGGTCTTCCCCGCCGCCCACACACAAACTCCACCATCTGCGCATGTGCGGCCATGGGAAAAGGGGCGCGCATGCGCAGATGGTGTTTTTACTTCCGCACCACTACATCCCGAAATATCGATTATCGCGAGGGGTCTTGGAACGGAACCCTCGCGATAATCGGGGGATCACTGTAATGTGTGCAAGCCCAAAACTCACCCCTTTTGCCAGCCAAAGCGCCCGTTTTTCCACTGCTGGGATTCCCCTGAGGCTCCCTCCATGGGAAACCTCACCTCCGGACTTCCGTGTTTTTGTGATGCTGCAGGGGAATCCCAGCAGCGCAAAAACGGGTGCTTCACTGCCAACGGAAGTCTGGAGGTGGGGTTTCCCAGCGAGGGGAGCCTCAGCGAAATTGCAGCATCACAAAAACATGGAAGTCCTCGAAACCCCACCTCCAGACTTCTGTGTTTTTGTGATGCTGCGATTTCGCTGAGGCTCCCCTCGCTGGGAAACCCCACCTCCAGACTTCCGTTGCCAGCAAAGCACCCGGTTTTGCACTGCTGGGATTCCCCTGCAGCAGGGGTAGGGAACACTGGCTCTTTTATGACATGTGGACTTCAACTCCCAGAATTCCTGAGCTAGCATGATTGGCTCAGGAATTCTGGGAGTTGAAGTTCACAAGTCTTAGAAGAGCCAACGTTCCCTACCCCGGCCCTGCAGCATCGCAAAAACACAGAAGTCCGGAGGTGGGGTTTCCCATGGAGGGGAGCCTTAGGGGAATCCCAGCAGTGCAAAATGGGTGCTTCGCTGCCACCAGAAGTCCGGAGGCGGGGCATCCCAATGGCGGCGGCTTGGGTTTGTAAGGTGAAAATAGTTTGGAAGAAGAGGCAAAAAAATCTTAAACCCCGGGTTTGTATCTCGAAAAGTTTGTATGACAAGGGGTTTGTAAGACGAGGTATCACTGTACAATACAATGCAATACAATACAATAAAATACAATGCAATGCAATGCAATACAATACAATACAATAACTTAACTAACACTTACCAGGGTTTAATACTTTCTGCTAACTCAATGGCAAGGTTTTCAAAACAACCAATTTTAGTTTTTTAAATTAAAAAAAAAAGGATTAAAAAATCACCATTATCTGTATGCGGTGTTCATTATTCCCATTCAAGGCAAAAAAAAATACAGTATATCTATTTGCAAACTCCCCTTTGGTGGAAATAAACAACACTAACAATTTATTAGCTTGAAATTGTTTTGGGGACCTGTAGGATATTCCCTACTTCGAATATGCAAAACGGGATGATAATGAAGTTTAATAATTCAGGGTTCCTCCAACATTTTTCCACTGGAGATAACCCAAATTAGATTTTTCAAAGAACCTGAAAGCACTGATTAAGAATTATGTAAATTCCATGCATAAGTATAAATTCAATTTCCATAAATTTATTGGAAGGTTGTTGGTAGGTTCTCCGTCCCACCCACCGTTGTTCCATGGGTTTTCTGAACAGAACAAAATGTTCTTAAAAACAACACAGAAGCGAACTTTGGGACTACTCATGAGCAAACAGGAAGCAAAGTGGAAGCCAAGGGAGGGATGAAATGATCCTCCTAATCTTCTTTGGCTTCTAAATCTTAAATCCAGACTCATTTATGCAACAATGACTTCTAGGATCTTCAGTTTAGCCTTAGGTGAAGGAGAATATTTTGAAGCTCAACTGTATTACTTTGAGTTCTACCAAACACCGAGACACACACTTTTCTTCTCTCTCTCTTCCCTTCCTCTCTTCTCTCTCTCTCTCTGTCTTTCACAATCCCTTTCTCTCTCAAGCTCTCCCTCTCTCCCATTCTCTCTCCCTTTATTTCTCTTTCCTCAATCTCTCTTTCTTTCTCTCCCCTTCCTCTCTCTGTTTCTCAATCTCTCTCTCTGTTTCTCAATCTCTCTCTTTCTCTCTTGCTTTTTTCTCTCTTCCTCCCCTCATTCTCTCTCTCTCTCTTTTAATCTTTCTTTATTTCTTTCTCTCTCTCTCTCTCTCTCTTTATCTCATCCTTTCACCCTCTCTCTCTCTTTCTCTCTCCCTTTCTCTCTCTCTCCCTTTCTTTCTCTCTCTCTCTCAATTTCACTCTGAATCTCTCTCTTTCTCTCTCTCTCTCCCTTTTTTCTCTTTTTTTTTCTTTCTTTCTCTCTCTCTCTCTTTCTCTCATCCTTTCACCCCCCTCTCTCTTTCTCTCTCCCTTTCTCTCTCTCTCTCTCCCTTTCTTTCTCTCTCTCTCTCAATTTCATTCTATGAATATCTCTCTCTCTCTCTCTCTCTCCCTTTTTCTCCCCCTTCCTTTTTCTTTCTTTCTCTTTCTCTCTCAATCTCACTCTTTCTCTCTCCCTCTATCTTTCTCTCTCTCTTTCTCTCTCTCTCTCTCTCTTTCTTTCTCTCTCTCTCTCTTTCTCATCTGCCTGCTGATCAGCATATCGAAGCCAAACCAAGGGAAGACGAGGAGGAAGAGGAGGTCTGAGGTCCTTGGTGTTCTCTGAGCATCGTGGTTTTCTTTCAGACCTTTCACTACCAAACTAGGCAACATCATCAGGGTAACAAAATATTAGCACTGATGAAGTTACCTAGTTTGGATAATGAAACATATGGAAGAAAAATCACTAAGCTCGGAGAATACCAATGACCCCCAGAGTCCTCTTCCTCCTCCTCCTCTTCACAAACCCTACTCCCTTCTAGCATTGATGATGCTACCTAGTTGGGTAATGAAACATCTGTAAGAAAAACCACCAAACTCAGAGATCACCGAGGCCCCCTCAATTCTCTTTAATGTTGATCATTGTTCGAACCAAATTCACGCCAGAAAATCCAATTACCACTTGTGGCACGCTCGGCAGAAATCCTTAGTTAGAAGGAGAACACAAATTTTTCCCTCTTATTATTATTATTTTTTTTTAAAAAAATCCTTTAAAAGACTCTTCAACTAAGTTCATTAGATCAGCCTCTCAGACTAGATAAATGGAGTGGAAACTACCAAGGGCCTGCAGATGTATTGAAAAGATGCTCCCATTTAAATGAATTACGTCCGCTAAAGAGAGGAAACGGCTAAATGGATGTAACGAGGTCCTTTGTTCTCGACCCATCAATCTCAGCTCCAGTTAGACGAGCTTAGCCTTCGGGGGTACTGGAGACAATTTAGAGCACCCTCTTTTTAAAAAAAGAAGAGCCACTTTTCAATTTAACGAAGCCAAATTGCCTTTCTTGGTTTGCTGATTCAAGAATTGTCAGCCGTCACCTTAACTGTTCTTACGGTCGGTGATATAGGAGAAGGTAGCCGACGGACAAAACTTAATGGACTTCTTGAAAATGTCAACCCAGACTCCATCAAAGATCCTCTCTCTCGTTTTTGGAGAAGAGGCTGGAGTTAATTAAACATCGGGGAAGCTTCCTTCCCCTTCTTCTTCTTCTTTTGCCCTTAACACTTTCAAGAGCCGGGGTGGCGCAGTGGTTATAGTGACTGCTGACTGCTAGCTGAAGTTCAGCAGTTCAAATCTCACCACCGGCTCCAGGTTGACTCAGCCTTCCATCCTTCCGAGGTGGGTCAAATGAGGACCCCGATTTTTGGGGGCAAGAGGCGGATTCTGTAAACCACTTAAGGAGGGCTGTGAAAGCACCAGGAAGCTGTATATAAGTCTAAATGCTACTGTTAATTCTATTCTCTCTTCTCTCTTCTCTCCTCTCTCCCCTCTATTCTCTCTCCTCTCTCCTCTCTTCTCTCTTCTCTCCTCTCTCTTCTCTCTCCTCTCTTCTCTTCTCTCCTCTCTTCTTTCTTCTCTTCTCTCTCCTCTCTCCCCTCTATTCTCTCTCCTCTCTTCTCTCTTCTCTCCTCTCTTCTTTCTTCTCTTCTCTCTCCCCTCCCCTCTCCTCTCTTCTCTCTCCTCTCTCCTCTCTTCTCTCTCCTCTCTTCTCTCTCCTCTCTTCTCTCTTCTCTCCTCTCTTCTTTCTTCTCTCCTTTCTCCTCCCTTCTCTCTCCTCTCTCCTCTCCTCTATTCTCTCCTCTCTCCTCCCTTCTCTCTCCTCTCTCCTCTCTTCTCTCCTCTCTCCTCTATTCTCTCCTCTATTCTCTATTCTCTTCTATTCTCTTCTTTTCTCATAGAGCCGGGGTGGGGCAATGGTTAGAGTGCAGCACTGCAGGCTACTTCAGCTAACTGCTAGCTGTAGTTCAGCGGTTCAAATCTCACCACCGGCTCAGAGTTGACTCAGCCTCCCATCCTTCTGAGGTGGGTCAAATGAGCACCTAGATTTTGGGGGGCAAGAGGCTGATTCTGTAAACTGCTTAGAGAGGGCTGTCAAAGCACTGTGAAGCGATATATAAGTCTAAATGCTATTGTTAATTCTATTCTCTATTCTTCTCTCCTCTCCTCTCTTCTTTTCTCATGGAGCCGGTGTGGCACAGTGGTTAGAGTACAGCACTGTAGGCTACTTCAGCTAACGGCTAGCTGTAGGTCAGTGGTTCAAATCTCACCACCGGCTCAAGGTTGACTCAGCCTTCCATCCTTCCGAGGTGGGTCAAACGAGGACCCAGATCGTTGGGGGCAATATGCTCATTCTATAAACAGCTTAGAGAGGTCTGTAAAAGCACGGTGAAGCGGTATATAAGTCTACATGCTATTATGGCTAAGACTTCTGACAATTCGAAGAGCATTACATCAGGGAGCAAACCCATTTGTCTCTTACCCCCATCCAAGCCTCTCCCACCGCCCCATTAAAAATATATCCACTGATTACTAGAGAAGAAGGTAAAGGCACGAAAAAGGAATATTGACCAACAAGACGGCAAAATTACCTGGGTAGTATCTAGCGAGGCCGGTCGCGCTACCAAAAACTTGCCACAGCAAACTCTGATCTTCCTCTTTGTTCTTTTTAAAAACTTCATCTAAGGCACCTGTCCAGTTGAGTTCGTTCAATACGATGGTAGCTGTGAAAGGACAGGAAGAATTAATAATAATAATAATAATAATAATAATAATAATAATAATAATAATAATAATTTATTAGATTAGTATGCCGCTCCTCTCCGAAGACTCGGAGCAGCTCACAACAGTGATAAACAACGTGACAAATCCAATACTTCTAAAAACCCATAACATTAAAACCATACAACTCAGTCATACCATACATAAACTATATTAGTCTGGGGATACCTCAATTACCCCATGCCTGGCGACATAGGTGGGTCTTCAGTAACTTACGAAAGACAAGGAGGGTGCAGGCGTTTCTAATCTAAGTGGGGAGTTGATTCCGGAGAGCCAGGGCCACCACAGAGAAGGCTCTTCCCCTAGGTCTCACCAGATGACACTGTTTAGTCAACGGGACCCGGAGAAGGCCAACTCTGTGGGACTTTATCGGCCACTGGGATTCGTGCGGCAGAAGACGGTTCCGAAGGTATTCTAGTCCGATGCCATGGAGGGCTTTATAGGTCATTACCAACACTGGTACTGTCATTAACCAACACTGGTAAGAAATAAAACACACTGCCTCAGTGAAATCACAGCATCACAAAAACACAGAAGTCCGGAGGTGGGGTTTCGAGGACTTCCGTCTTTTTGCGATGCTGTAATTTCGCTGAGACTCCCCTCGCTGGGAAACCCCACCTCCGGACTTCCGTTGCCAGCGAAG
>NC_091955.1:3404038-3429038 GCF_031021105.1 Erythrolamprus reginae | reverse complement strand
GAAACGAAAGGAAAGAGAGGAAAGGAGGAAAGGGAAGGGAAGGAAAAGAAAGGAAAGGAAAAGAAAAGAAAAGAAAGGAAGATAAAAAGAGGAGAAAGGAAAGGAAAGATGGATGATGAAGAGGAAAGAAGGAAAGGAAGATAAAAAGAGGAGAAAGGAAAGGAAACAAAAGGAAAGAAAAGAGAGGAAAGGAGGAAAGGGAAGGGAAGGAAAGGAAAAGAAAGGAAAGGAAAAGAAGATAAAAGAGGAGAAAGGAAAGGATGGATGATGAGGAAAGAAGGAAAGGAAAGGAAAGATGGATGATGAAGAGGAAAGAAGGAAAGGAAGATAAAAAGAGGAGAAAGGAAAGGAAACAAAAGGAAAGGAAAGAGAGGAAAGGAGGAAAGGGAAGGGAAGGAAAGGAAAAGAAAGGAAAGGAAAAGAAGATAAAAAGAGGAGAAAGGAAAGGAAAGGATGGATGATGAGGAAAGAAGGAAAGGAAAGAAAAGGAAAGGAAGATAAAAAGAGAAAGGAAAGAAAAGAAAAGGAAAGAAAAGAGAGAAAAGGAGGAAAAGAAAGGAAGATAAAAGGAGAAGAAAGGAAAGGAAAGGATGGATGATGAAGAGGAAAGAAGGAAAGAAAAAGGAAGGAAAGGAAAGGGAGATAAATGGAGGAGAAAGGGAAGGGAAGGTGAAGAGAAAGGAAATTTTATTGTAGTCCTTCTATGCAATATTCTAAATATCGTTCTCTTTTTAATCATTGATCATGATCACACCATTATGCCCTGACACAAATTCTTATTCAGGGCTATTTTGAGAGGTCAGAAGAGGGACGGAGAAAACCCACCAACCAGGCACCTGGACCAAATATCTATAAAGGGCGTCACATTTCTATCTACTTTTTTGCAATTTTGCACAGTAAGCCTCAAGTATTTCAAAAGGAATCTGCCCCATGTCGAATGTGCTATGAATCATGCATAAAAAGCTTGTATGAATGGTTAATTGGGACTTTAAAGAGAATTGGATAAATACATTCAGAATTAATTTTTCATTTATACATCTTCGGGCCAAGGTAATTTTCCATTTTAAACAGCTGCCCTTGATGCATTTTAATTACTCTTTAAATAAAAAGGGATAACAGCAAAAATCCCATCCAATTCGGGAACATCTTGCGAGGGGTACAGCTCTACTATTTTGACTTCTTATTCCTGACAGGTGGAAGAAAATCAGCTCCCCAGGTGGGCTTCAGTTTACGACAATTCATTCAAGGACTCTTTGACTTTCTGACAAGCAAACTCAATGGGGGACCATAGAAACATAGAAGATTGATGGCAGAAAAAAGACCTCATGGTTAGTGATGGGCGAACCCAACGGTGTTCGGACAAACTTTACGCAAAATTCGGACGAACCCGAACCGAACCCGAACGAGGAATCCCACCAAGAGATTCTGGGGGTGGTGCTTTGACATCATGTATACCGGCAGGTTGCTAAGGACGCCAAGGTGATCACTTCCTGGATTCCATAAACATGTTTATTTTTATGTGAAAGGACCTCCCTTTGCTTGAAGTGCCCCTGCGGTGTCCTTTCATGTAAAAATAACAATGTTTATATTTACGTGAAGACCTCCCTTTGAAGGAGCTGGGGAATCCCTCCCACGAAGAGATTCCAGGGGCGGAGCCTTGACGTCACCGGAAGGTTGCTAAGGACGCCAAGGTGATCACTTCCTGGTCACCTTGGTGTCCTTAGCAACCTGCCGGTGACGTCAAAGCTCCGAACGCCGAACGCGACCCTGAACTTTGCCCAAAATTTTGGATTCGTGTTCGGCATACTGAACACCATAGTTCCCTCTAAGCTGAGCAGTGAGCAATCGCTCACTTAAAAATCATCATCAACTCAGAGTTTTCCAAACCTGCCCAGAAGCCGAGAGGGAAAGAGTGAGAGGGAAGGAGAGAGAGAGGAAGAGAGAGAAACAGATAGAAAAAAGAGAGGAAGGAAAAGAGAAAGAAAAAGAATGGGAGTAAGGAAGAGAGAAAGAAAATCAAAATCTAGTTTGAAACTAGCTCAACTATTTAAGTGGCATTTTGATATTGATAGAGTTGCCCTATTATGAGCTCACTGTTATAGACACACAGTACAGTATTTTATTTTGAAATTCTTTGAGGCAAAACAGGGTGGGGTTTTTGTTTGTTTGTTTGTTTGTTTGTTTGTTTGTTTGTTTGTTTGTTTGTTTGTTTGTTTGTTTGTTTGTTTGTTTGTTTGTTTGTTTGTTTGTTTGTTCGTTCGTTCGTTCATTCATTCATTTATTTATTTATTTATTATTTCTGTGCCGCCCAATCCCGAAGGGACTGCCGCTCAGACACTATACTTTTCCGCCCACCCACCCCAAAAAATAGGGGGAACACTGCTGAACACCGCAAAATTCGGTACGGTAATTAATTAATAAAAAGGAATGAAAGAAGATTAGATTTATTGGATTTGAAAGAAGGAAGAAAGGGAGGGAGGGAGGAAGGAAGATAAAGGGAGGGAAGGAAGGAAGGAAAGATGGAAAGAAGAAAGGGAGGAAGATGAAAGGAGGGAGGGAAGGAAGGAAGGAAGATGAACAGAGGGAAGAAGGGAAGGAAGGAATGAAAGAAGGAAGGAAGGACGGAAGGAAAGAATGAGGGAAGGAGGGAGGAAAAAGAAAGAATGGCAGGAGGGAGGGAGGGAAGGAAGGAAGATGAAGGGAGGGAAGGAAGGAAGGAAGGAAAAAAGAAGGAAAGAAGGAAAGAAGGAAGGAAGGAGGGAGGAAAAAGAAAGAATGGCAGGAGGGAGGGAGGGAAGGAAGGAAGATGAAGGGAGGGAATGAGGGAAGGAAGAAAGGAAAAAAAGAAGGAAAGAAGTAAAGAAGAAAGGAAGGAAGGATGGATGGAAGGAAGGAAGGAAAGAATGATGGAGGGAGGGAGGAAAAAGAAAGAACGGCAGGAGGGAGGGAGGGAAGGAAGGAAGATGAAGGGAGGGAACGAGGGAAGGAAGAAAAGAAAAAAAGAAGGAAAGAAGGAAGGGAGGGAGGGAGGATCAAGTTTCCTAAGCATACAAAACAACCAAAGCTCTGTTAAAGAGCCACTTACACAACGTGTCCAGACCAGCTATTTTATGCATGCAGCCCCCATCCACCAGAGTCATCTCTGAAATAAATTGTCCCATTGCAAATTCCCCTGAGATTGACTTCAACACATCAGCCGGCCTGTCCATCTAATCCTTCATTTCGTGGAGTCTCCTTCGCTCTCTGGAAACCAATTAATCTGTCTGAAGGCTGCCAATAACTGTCTGTTGGCTGGGGAGGCTTTGTGATGGATACTGCCACAATCCATACAATCGTACAAAAGAACAAAAAAAAAACAGACTTGGGACTACTGCTCTCTTGGGGGCCCGGCCACAAACCAAGACTTTTTGGGTACCCTCTCCAGACAGTCCGCCAATGGATCCAATTTAACCTCATCCCCAAAAAAGGTCCAAAAATTCCTGGAATTTGCAAATGGGTTAGGTTTGGAAGGGCATAAATTAAATCAGAAGTGCTCTGAGAGCGAAGGATCAGTTTGGAAAGGCATGAAACTGTTCATCTTCGCTACATCGGATTCCTTGCCAATTTCTCTCCCCTAATTCGAGCTGTTTTGCTCTCATCAGCTAGCCACACCCTTATCGGGATTGGAATATATTCAAATATATTCACATCTACATAGAAACATAGAAGATTGACGGCAGAAAAAGACCTCATGATCCATCTAGTCTGCCCTGATACTATTTCCTGTATTTTATCTTAGGATGGATCTATGTTTATCCCAGGCATGTTTAAATTCAGTTCCTGTGGATTTAACAACCACGTCTGCTGGAAGTTTGTTCCAAGGATCTACTACTCTTTCAGTAAAATAATATTTTCTCACGTTGCTGTGGAGAAATTTGGAATACTACAGCCTAATTAACTTGAGGCGTTTAAAATGTGGATCAGCTTAAAAGATGTATTAGCGAATAGCATAGTAATACAATATAAGAAATCTGAGCAGCTATTTATTATCCAGATGTCAAAAGTAAAGGAGGTATAGCATTGGCTTTGTACACTATAATTTTTAAAATTGAATCAATAAAACTAAATAATAAAAATAATAAGAAATAAGAAATAAGAAATAAGAAATAAGAAATAAGAAATAAGAAATAAGAAATCTGAGCTGCTACTTATTATCCAGATGTCAAAAGTAAAGGAGGTAGCATTGGCTTTGTATACTATAATTTTTAAAATTGAATTATTGATGTATTTAAACAATTTGATGTTGTTGGTACTGTGGTTGGTGATTGGTGAGAAAATAAAAAAATTCTGTGATAAATAAATAAATAAATTAATTAATTAATTAATAATAAAAATAATAAAAATAAATAATAAAAAATAAAAAATAAAAAATAAAAAATAAAAATAAAAAATAAAAAATAAAAAATAAAAATAAAAAATAAAAAATAAAAAATAAAAATAAAAATAAAAATAAAAATAAAAATAAATAATAAATAATAAATAATAAATAATAAATAATAAATAATAAATAATAAATAATAAATAATAAATAATAAATAATAAATAATAAATAATAAATAATAAATAATAAATAATAAATAATAAATAATAAATAATAAATAATAAATAATAAATAATAAATAATAAATAATAAATAATAAATAATAAATAATAAATAATAAATAATAAATAATAAATAATAAATAATAAATAATAAATAATAAATAATAAATAATAAATAATAAATAATAAATAATAAATAATAAATAATAAATAATAAATAATAAATAATAAATAATAAATAATAAATAATAAATAATAAATAATAAATAATAAATAAATAAATAATGAATGAATAAATAATGAACGAATGAACGAATGAACGAATGAACGAATGAACGAATGAACGAATGAACGAATGAACGAACAAACAAACACAGCAGTCGAGGGACCATTGCAAGAAACATAGAAGAACGCTGCATTGTCACATCAAAAAACAATAAAACAAAGGGAGGGGGGAAAAATCAGGATTTTAAAACCTCGTCCTCATCATTCAAGATTCAGGCCGACCGACTGAATGTGTTTTACATACATTTGTGAACCGTGTTTAATTCCGAACTCCGTCCCAGGCTGCAATCTTTTATAGTCCATTGTTCAACTGTCAACGCAACGGTCCCAAGTGATTAACTTATTGGACAATATCCTTTAAATCAGGAAGGAGGGTGAAGCAGGCCAGGTCCAACACACAACCACACACACACACACCAATTCCAGGTTTTAACCCGGGAGGGACAAACGTAGACGATTGCGCAGCTGCGCAGGCTTCTGAATTGCACAACAGACACTCCTGGGAAATTTAGACACTAATTATATTTGGTATGAGCAGCATGGTTTTTAAAGAGCGCTCATAACATTAATAGGAGTCTCGACCAATCGCCGGCTCCATCTAATTGAGCAAGAAACACCCAGCGCATCTTTAATTGATCAGGACCGCTTGCTCAGGTGTCAAATAAAATCGTCCGTAAACAGGAAAGGAAAATGCGCGAGGCTGAAACAATTCGAAGCGGCTTCCGAACGTCGAGAATGATTGAATTCCGCTCTAAGCGTGTTAATGATTTTCATTTATAGAACCAGAGTTTGGCAAAGGGCCACGGAAAAAATAATTCCCTGACTTCTGTTTTCGATTAACCACAATTTAGGGTTTCGGGTGTTGTGATAATTGGTAGTTGTGTGTCAAGCGTGAAGAATCAGTGTCAGAGGTTAAATTCCAGTTTAGCTGATGGATTGCTTATTTATTTAATTAATAATAATAATAATAATAGTTATTATTATTATTATTATTACTATTATTATCTATCTATCTATCTATCTATCTATCTATCTATCTATCTATCTATCTATCTATCTATCTATCTATTAGATTTGTATGCCGCCCCTTTCCGTAGACTCAGGGTGGCTCACAACACAATAAAAACAGTTTATAACAAATCTAATAATTTACAATATAAAATATTTAAAAACCCCATTATTAAACAGACATACACACAAGCATACCATACATAAATTGTATATGCCCGGGGGAGATATCTCAGTTCCCCTATGCCTGACGACAAAGGTGGGTTTTAAGGAGTTTGCGAAAGGCAAGGAGGGTGGGGGCAGTTCTAATCTCTGGGGGGAGCTGGTTCCAGAGAGTTGGGGCCACCACAGAGAAGGCTCTTCCCCTGGGGCCCGCCAACCGACATTGTTTAGTTCACGGGACCCAGAGAAGGCCCACTCCGTGGGACCTAATCGGTCACTGGGATTTGTGCGGCAGAAGGCGGTCTCGGAGATATTCTGGTCCGATGCCATGAAGGGCTTTAAAGGTCATAACCAACACTTTGAATTGTGACCGGAAACTGATCGGCAACCAATGCAGACTGCGGAGTGTTGGTGTGACATGGGCATACCTAGGGAAGCCCATGACTGCTCTCGCAGCTGCATTCTGCACGATCTAAAGTTTCCGAACACTCTTCAAAGGTAGCCCCATGTAGAGAGCATTACAGTAGTCGAACCTCGAGGTGATGAGGGCATGAGTGACTGTGAGTAGTGAGTCCCGGTCCAAATAGGTGGGCCCCTCTAATGGCGGGCCCCAGGGGAAGAGCCTTCTCTATGGCGGCCCCATCCCTCTGGAACCAACTCCCCCCGGAGATTAGAACTGCCCCCACCCTCCCTGTCTTTCGTAAACTACTCAAGACTCACTTACACCGCCAGGCATGGGGGAGTTGAGACATCTTTCCCCCAGGCTTTTTTTTATACTTTGTTTTATGTTTGGTATGAATGTGCTGTTTGGTTTTTTTTAAGTAATGATAGGGTTTTATATGTTTTCTAATATTATATTTGTTCCACTGCTATATTGTTTTTATTACTGTTGTGAGCCGCCCCAAGTCTTTGGAGAGGGGCGGCATACAAATCTAATAAATGAATGAATGAATGAATAATAATTATTATTATTATTATAAATCTAATAATAATTTATTAGATTTGTATGCCGCCCCTCTCCGCAGACTCGGGGCGGCTCACAACAATAATAATAACAATGTGATAATGTTACAAATCTAATATTTAAAAGAAAGCATCTAAAAACTCATCATTTAAAAACACCATACAACATAAACATACCATAAACTATATAAGCCTGGGGGAGATGTAGCAATTCCCCTGTGCCTGGTGATATAGGTGAGTCAAGCAAATTACAAAAGACAAGGAGGGTGGGGGCAGTTCTGATCTCTGGGGGGAGTTGATTCCAGAGGGCCGGGGCTGCCACAGAGAAGGCTCTTCCCCTGGGGCCCACCAGATGACATTGGCAAGTGCACGCACGATAGCACACACACGAGCACTTTCGGCACCCGAGGAAAAAGAGGTTCGCCACCACCTGTTCCAAAAATTCCGGAAATTGCTTCTTTATGCTTCTTAAATGCCTTCCCAGCCACCTGACATTTTCCGTGATCCACCTTCTTTCCCATTCCAACTGTATCTAGAAAGAGTGCGTCAACCCAGCTCACTTGTCCATATGGTAAAATTATATTGAATATTCATGTGGCCAAGTTTCCCCGCTAACTTATTAGCGTGGCATTACGGGCTTAATGAAGGTATATGTCAACCCGAAAAGTCAGGATTAAATTAAAATATTTCAAGTCAGCTTCTGCCTATGAATCATCTCCCTTCGCTTTCCCTCCCTTCGGAATATAAATTAACCCTTCGGAGATGATCAATTCCTCTTAAGAACCGCTTGAAATCCTAAAACAGCTCACATTAGAGAACCATCTTTCAGCTGTGGCGAGGGGGGCGTTTGCCCAGGTTCGCCTGGTGCACCAGTTGCGGCCCTACCTGGACCGGGGGTCACTGCTCACAGTCACTCATGCCCTCATGCCCTCATCACCTCACCTACTGTAATGTCCTCTACATGGGGCTATCTCTGAAGAGTGTTTGGAAACTTCAGATCGTGCAGAATGCAGCTACGAGAGCAATCATGGGCTTCCCTAGGTATGCCCATGTCACACCAACACTCCACAGTCTGCATTGGTTGCCAATCAGTTTCTGGTCACAATTCAAAGTGTTAGTTATGACCTATAAAGCCCTTCATGGCATCGGACCAAATTATCTCCGGGACCGCCTTCTGCCGCACGAATCCCAGCGACCGGTTAGGTCCCACAGAGTTGGCCTTCTCCGGGTCCCATAGACGAAACAATGTCATCTGGTGGGACCCAGGGGAAGAGCCTTCTCTGTGGCAGTCCCAATTCTCTGGAATCAACTCCCCCCGGAGATTAGAATAGCCCCCACCCTCCTTGTCTTTCGCAAATTCCTTAAAACCCACCTCTGCTGTCAGGCATGGGGAAATTGACTCCCCTGGGCCATTTCCGTTTTATGAATGGTTTATATGAGATGTATGGTTGCTTTTTATATTAAGGGTTTTTAAATTGTTTTAATCCATTGGATTTGTACTGTTTTATTGTTGTGAGCCGCCCCGAGTCTCCGGAGAGGGGCGGCATACAAATCTAATAAATAAATAAATAAAATATCAGCAAATTCCACACTAATCCAGCAATTGCGATGGGCCTTTAAATGAATGAAGACAGAATCACAGAATAATCCTCCAGATTATTATCAAAGAAAATGAGGCCACCTGTGGTTGGGTGGGGCTGTGGTCATTAGTGAGGCTGCTATAAAGAGCAGCCTGTGGGTTTGGCCATTGTGGAGGATTATCTGATCGTTGTGTTTCGTGCCTGCTTTACTGACTTTGACCTTTTGTGTGCTGATTTTTCCCCGCTTTGAAACTAAACCAGAGCAAAGTGTGTTTCACTTTGTGAAAGAAGAAGGACTGTGAATTGCCTCCCAGCTGCAAGCTAAGTATCACAGAACTGATAAGGGACTTGTACAAATTACCAGTTTGGTTGGAGACGAGGGCTCTTTGCTATACCAAAAGAGGGCTTGGTTTAAGTGAATTTTCATTATAAAGAACATTGTTTTGAATTTTCAAACGTGTGTGTGTCTGAAATTTGTACCTGTGAATTTTTGGGAGGAGTCTACCAGAGAGCCCGACAGAACAGATACCTACTGGTAAACATTTTAACTACTGCAAGAATAACATTCGCCCAATTTTGGAAATTGGATCACACCCCATCAACCCTAAATTTCATTAACAATACCCATGAATGTGTTGAGCTGACGAAAATGACCCCCGAACTACAGGATGAAGAGGAATCAGAGTGGAATAAATGGTCCACCTGGCTGGATAAGAGACATAAGATATACAATTCCACCATGATCTTTTTACCCTTCACCCAAACAATTATCCCACAAACCTACAAAATAATATTATGAATCGTCGACAAAAGAATGAACAAATCCATAACCACAAAATTCAAACCTTAACCCAACTTTAGAAACCTAAAACTTTTATCTATATTGATAGTAAAGATCTTAAAAGCTGTAGAGTAATCGGGTCAACCCATAAGTTGACACCATTTACGACATTTGAAGAAATAAACTTATTTCTGACAACTACATCCTTCTAGAACGGGATGCTGGAGAAGAAGAGGAGGATACGAATCTCTCCATACTTACAGCCATCATAGATATCGGTCGGTATATGGACAGCGGCATGTTGGTACGACGTTTGCCGACCGAAAAGAGGATCTTCTTCAAATACAGGTCGGATTCTCTGGCTACCGGTTTCGTTCTCGCTTCTTCCAGACTTTTTTTTTCAAAGGAGGGGGGGGGGAAATGAAATGAAAATATTAAAATTGAATACATCGAGTGCAAAGGTAACATAGGCTTAAGATTTTGGGATGGTCAAATAGAAGATATTAATGATTTATTAATTTTGCTAGAGTTTATACAGTGGTACCTCATCTTACGAACGCCTCTTCTAACGAACTTTTCAAGATACGAACCCGGTGTTTAAGATTTTTTTGCCTCTTCTTCCGAACTATTTTCACCTTTCGAACCCAAGCAGCTGCTGCTGGGATGAAGGGGTTTCTTTTTTTCCCCTTTTTTGAAGAAAGAAAAGGGAGGGGCTGCTTGGGGTAGGAAACATTTTGCAGAGAACAACGTGCTTGCAATGGAACTGAAAGGGTGTCTTTTTAAGAAAGAAAAGGGAGGAGGGAGGGGCAACTTGGGGGAGGAAAATTTTTGCAGAGAACAATGTGCTTGCAAAGGCGCTGAAAGGGTGTCTTTTGAAGAAAGAAAAGGGAGGGGCGGCTTGGAGGGGGAAAGACTTTGCATTAACAAAAGTAGGAGAACAGCGTGCTTGCAGAGGCACTGAAAGGGTGTCTTTTGAAGAAAGAAAAGGGAGGGGCGCCCCCCTTGCCTTTCTTCCTTCCCACTCACCCTTTAGCCTAGCCTTGCTTCTTCCACCTGCCCCCTTTAGCTGCTCCTCCCTGCCCTCTGTTCGCCTCCCTTCTAAAGTCTGGGATTTTCCTGAAGGATTTGCAGGCATTATTTGCTTTTACATTGATTCCTATGGGAAACATTGTTTCGTCTTACGAACTTTTCACCTTACGAACCTCCTCCTGGAACCAATTAAGTTCGTATGACGAGGTACCACTGTATTTTTAAGAATACTTAACACTGAATGAATTTTGGATGTAATAACAATATTTTAAATTAACTTAATCACCAGTTATACTTAATGAATTTCGAACATAATAATAATAATTTAAATTAATTTAATCACTAATTATATTGATAGTATGTAACTGATTTAGACTGATAGGATTGTCAGAGGTCAATATTTATAGATAAGACCGATTTAGAAATTAGTACCTTCATTAACTGTCTAGTTATTGTTTAGTTACCATTATAGTAACAACAACAACAAACATCAACAGAGTTGGAAGGCACCTTGGAGGTATTCTAGTCCAACCCCCTGCTTAGACAGGAAACCCTACACTACACTTCAGACAGATGGTATCCAACATCTTCTTTAAAAATTCCAGTGTTGGAGCATTCACAACCTCTGGAGGAAAGTCGTTCCACGGATCAATTGTTCCAACTGTCAGGAAATTTCTCCTTATTTCTAGATTGCTTTTCTCTTTGTTTAGTTTCCACCCATTGCTTCTTGTTCTACCCTCTGGTGCTTTTATTTATTTATCTATGTATCTATGTATCTGTGTATCTGTGTATCTATGTATCTATCTATCTATCTATCTATCTATCTATCTATCTATCTATCTATCTATCTATCTATCATCTATCTATCTATCTATCTATCTATCTATCTATCTATCTATCTATCTATTCAATTTTTTATGCCGCCCTTCCCCTTAAGACTCAGGGTGGCTTACAACATGTTAGCAATAGCACTTTTCAACAGAGCCAGTCTATTGCCCCCACAATCCGGGTCCTCATTTTACCCACCTCGGAAGGATGGAAGGCTGAGTCAACCTTGAGCCGGTGATGAGATTTGAACCGCTGACCTGCAGATCTACAGTCAGCTTCAGTGGCCTGCAGTACAACACTCTACCTGCTGCGCCACCCCGGCTTTGGAGGATAGCTTGACTCCTCTTCTTTGTGGCAACCCCTGAGATATTGGAAGACTGCTATCATGTCTCCCCTGGTCCTTCTTTTCATTAAACTAGCCAGGCCCAGTTCCTGCAACTGTTCTTCATATGTTTTGGCCTCCAATCATCCCCTAAATCTCTTTGTTGCTCTTCTCTGCACTTTCCATAGTCTTAACAAATATCCTTTTTGCATTGTGGCGACCAAAACTGAATGCAAATGGTTATCCAACATTTATTTATTTTATTTATTGATTTTGTCCAATACACAATGAGGGTTTTAGTGGGTATATATCTATATACACATAGTAAAATACATGATGAAGGTTATAGAGTAGATACTCATAGAAAAATATATCTAAGAAAGAATAGAAAAGAAGATATATTAATAGAACATATCAATGAAAGAATAGAAGAAGAGATATAGGAATAGAAGAAAGGAATAGGAGATATAGGAGAGCAATAGGACAAGGGACAGAAGGCACTCTAGTGCACTTCTACTCGCCCCTTACTGACCTCTTAGGAATCTGGATAGGTCAACCGTAGATAATCTAAGGGTAAAATGTTGGGGGTTTGGGGATGACACTATGGAGTCCGATAATGAGTTCCACGCTTCGACAACTCGGTTACTGAAGTCATATTTTTTACAGTCAAGTTTGGTGCGGTTAATATTAAGTTTAAATCTGTTGTGTGCTCTTGTGTTGTTGTAGTTGAAGCTGAAGTAGTTGCCGACAGGCAGGACGCTGCAGCGTATGATCTTGTGGGCAATACTTAGATCTTGTTTAAGGCATCTTAGTTCTAGGCTATTGAAAGTCTAGTCTCGTAGTAGGGGATTCATCTTCAGACAAATGCTTATCCAACGTCTTCTGAAAAACTTCCAGTGTTGAAAGTTATTTTTCTTAAAAGTTCTTCAAATCAATCTCAATCCCCTGCTACAGTATATTCTTCTACATCCTCATCAATTTTACTATTGTTTAAGATGACCCGCCTGTCTGGCAAAATAAGCTACGTAATGCAGCCTAGCCCCGAGTACAATTAAAACTCAACTCCGACCCATTTTTCCCCCCTCGGAAAGGAGCCCGAAGCCCGATCAATACCATCCTAGGGAAATCCCTCTGGAATCAAAACCTGGATATTTTTTTTCTATCTAATAAACAAGGCCTTTGTTTATTGAATTATTTTTTTCTCCTGACCATCACAATCTCTCACTCACCTGACTTGGAAATGAACATGACTAATTAGGCTCAAAGTGAGGTGCTAATTGCTGAAGCAAGACAGGGCCACCTTTTGGCTGAAGAAAATAAAAATTCAACATTGTAAGCAAGGCGTCTGGAATAAGTGCAGCTTTTTTGCTGAATAATAACAATAAATCAAGATTGATGCATTAGCTGCAGATCCAACCGATGTCTGCTCTGCAGGTTTATTTAACCACAAAAAGACACTTAGATAGAGAAACCAGCAGCCAAACATGTCTTCTTGAAAGCAAAGAGAATAAAGAAAACAGTAAACAGGTCTCCCCCAAAGTATATTTATTAAGCAATCTGTTGCCACAAAACCAAGTCTCTAGATGGTTTATAATAAGAATTCATTCTGTTACATGGAGCTTACTGCTGAGGCGAACATGCACCACTTCTTGTGCCAAAGAAAGAAAGAAAGAAAGAAAGAAAGAAAGAAAGAAGGAAGGAAGGAAGGAAGAAGGAAAGAAGGAAAGAAGGAAGGGAGGAAGGAAGGAAAGAAGGGAGGAAGGGAGGAAGGGAGGAAAGAAAGAAGGAAGGGAGGAAAGAAGGAAAGAAAGAAGGAAAGAAGGAAAGAAGGAAAGAAAGAATGAAGGGAGGAAGGAAGGAAAGAAAGGAAGGAAAGAAAGAAAGAAAAAAGGAAAGAAGAAGGAAAGAAGGAAAGAAAGAAAGAAGGAAGGGAGGGAGGAAGGAAGGAAGGGAAGAAAGGAAGGAAGGAAGGAAGGAAAGAAGGAAAGAAAGAAAGAAAGAAAGAAAGAAAGAAAGATGTCACACACACTAATTATAGTAGACAGGACACTAAAGCTAGACCTAAAATCTAAATAAACCAAAAAATTGGGCCGTAGTGTGGAAAACAAAGCAGACCTAAACCAATTGAGACTCTAGAAAAAGTGCAGAGAAGAGCAACAAAGATGATTAGAGGATGATTGGAGGCTAAAACGTACGAAGACCGGTTGCAGGAACTGGGCCCGGCTAGTTTAATGAAAAGAATGATCAAGGAAGACAGGATAGCAATCCTCCAGTATCTCAGGGGTTGCCCCAAAGAAGAAGGAGTCAACCTATTCCCCAAAGCACCTGAAGATAGAATAAGAAGCAATCGGTGGAAACTAAAGAAGGGGAGAAGCAACTTAGAACTAAGGAGAAATCTCCTGACAGTCAGAACAGTTGATCAGTGGAACAGCTTGCCTGCAGAAGTTGTGAATGCCCCAACAATGGAAGTTTTGAAGAAGTTGTTGGATAACCATATGTCTGAAGAAGTGTGCGGTTTTCTGCCTAAGCAGGGGGTTGGACTAGAAGACCTCCAAGGTCCCTTCTAACTCTGTTGTTGTTGTTGTTGTTGTTGTTGTTGTTGTTGTTGTTGTTGTTGTTATTCATTAGAAATAAGAAAACATAAGAAAATTCGGCATTTACTGCAAAGGACGTGTTCCAAAATCTTAATTCTATGCAAGGAGAATCCCAGACAGACAACACCAAAGTCATATATTCTACAAGTAAAGATAAAAATCAGGATAATTTTTATCACAATGGCCTTCAGCCAGCAAACCAAAGATTAAAAGAAGATAAAGGAAATAAAAATAGATAAATGTAATTAAGCACAGGGAGCTATCCGTCGTAAATACTATTAGGGTTCCCTGCCAAAGCCTGGATGCTGAATCACAAAACTTGGCAACGTTGTGTGTGTTGTATTAAAAGACAATTATCAGGAAGCATACAAACAAAAAGCAACGGAAAAAAACCCTGCATGGTTATCTGGGAACAGCTGCCAGCAGGGAGCACATCCTTTCCATCAAAATGGTTCTCCTGGCAAAAAATATTATTGCAAAATTGAACAGAAACTAAGGGAACTTAATTCAATTAAACTTATTAGATCAACAAGGTAGTCTAGCCTGTCCAGTCTTCTATGCAATTATGTCGTAAATTATCGAATGAACCAAGGTATCACCTCCCGATCCAGACAAAGTGGGTTTGACTAAACCTAAATCTTCTTTTAAGCCACGGAGACATGAGAAGAAGCAAAAAACGGGGTCTAAAGAATCAAGGAACCACCCAAGTTAGCTAGTAAAGTCCAACTGGGAGAGAAACAAGTCACAATAGATAGATAGATAGGTAGGTAGGTAGGTAGGTAGGTAGATGATAGATAGATAGATAGATAGATAGATAGATAGATAGATAGATATGATATGATATAATAGATAGATAGATAGATATGATATATAGATAGATAGATATGATATAATAGATAGATAGATAGATAGATAGATAATGATATAATAGATAGATAGATAGATAGATATGATATAATAGATAGATAGATAGATAGATAGATAGATAGATAGATAGATAGATAGATAGATAGGATGATAGACAGACAGATAGATGAGAGAGAGAGAGAGAGAGGGGGAGGGAGGGAGATCATGATACATGAATTGACTAATAGATGAATGGATAGCTGGATGGATGGATGAATGCATAGATGGATAGAAATAGATATACATAGATAGATGATAGAGAGAGGGACAGACAGACAGAGACAGATAGAGATAAAAAGTAGATAGATAGATAGATAGATATGATATAATAGATAGATAGATAGATAGATAGATAGATAGATAGATAGATAGATAGATAATGATACATGAATTGACTAATAGATGAATAGATAGATGATAGAAATAGATATACATAAGATAGATGATAGATAGATAGATAGATAGATAGATAGATAGATAGATTGATAGATAATGATACATGAATTGACTAATAGATGAATAGATAGATGATAGAAATAGATATACATAAGATAGATGATATATAGACAGACAGACAGAGACAGACAGACAGACAGACAGACAGACAGACAGACAGACAGACAGACAGATAGATAGATAGGTAGACAGGTAGACAGGTAGACAGGTAGACAGGTAGACAGGTAGATAGGTAGACAGGTAGATAGGTAGATAGATAATGATACATGAATTGACTAATAGATGAATGGATAGATGGATAGAAATAGATATACATAAGATAGATGATAGATAGATAGATAGATAGATAGATAGATAGATAGATAGATAGATAGATAGATAGATAGATAGACAGGTAGACAGGTAGACAGGTAGACAGGTAGATAGGTAGACAGGTAGATAATGATACATGAATTGACTAATAGATGAATGGATAGATGGATAGAAATAGATATACATAAGATAGATGATAGATAGATAGATAGATGGATGGATGGATGGATGGATGGATGGATGGACGGACAGATAGATGATAGATATAGATAGGTAGACAGATAAACAGCTAGGCAGGCAGGTAGACAAATACACAGACAGACACATAGATGATAGATATAGATAGACAGACAGAAAGGCAGACAAGCAGGCAGGCAGGCAGCCCATCTCAACCCAACCCAACCTATCTCAACAGGTGTCTTATTGTGAGGAAAAGGTCAGCTCAAGGCCACCTTGGCCTCTGGAAGTTTTGAAAAGCAGGATATAAACCTAATGAACAAATAATTGTAAGGTCAGGTCAAGTATTCAGTCCTCAACATTGAGTGGAGTATTTTCAGTACCAACGTGACAGCTGGTGCCTTCCTTGAATCAACAAAACCTCTTAATTATCTAAATATTGCAGCCATACTATTAATATCCTCATACAAGTTGATGGTGACACTGAACTGTGGTATTCATATCCCCGCGTAAAAGTCTGAGCGAGCAGAACTTTCTAATTTTATCCAGTGTTACTGCTTGGTTTGGTCATCTATTAAAGAATACCTTCTGGAAATATATAATTGTTAGCTATAAAAAGTGAGTTACGGCCAAGGACATTTTCTGCAACTCTTCCCTTCCTCTGTGGTCTGACCTGATTATAACTCTCCAGGAAGTTAGTTCGGAAGACCAGCAGAAAATTTCTAATGCCAAGCTGGTCGGAAACTTAAGGCAAACTTTACAGAACAACAGAATTTGAAGACTTTGGAGGTCTTCTATTCGAACCTCTGCTCAAATAGAATCTATAGGGCCTATAACATGACCTATAAAGCCTTTCATGGCACCGGGCCAGAATATCTCCGGGACCGCCTTCTGCCGCACGAATCCCAGCGACCGATTAGGTCCCACAGAGTTGGCCTTCTCCGGGTACCGTCAACTAAACAATGCCGTTTGGCGGGAGCCAGGGGAAGAGCCTTCTCTGTGGCGGCCCCGGCCCTCTGGAACCAGCTCCCCCCAGAGATTAGAACTGCCCCCACCCTCCTCGCCTTTCGTAAACTCCTTAAAACCCACCTTTGCCGTCAGGCATGGGGGAACTGAAACATCTCCCCGGGGCCTATACAGTTATGTATGGTATGCTTGTATGTATATTTGCTTTTAATAATGGGTTTTTTAGTGTTTTTTAAATTATTAGATTTGTTATATATTGTTTATTATTGCTGTGAGCCGCCCCGCGTCTATGGAGAGGGGCGGCATACAAATCTAATAAATAAATAAATAAATAAATAATAAATTCTAGACTAACGATTGTCCAGTCTCTACTTCAAAAACCTCCAGTACTGGAGCAACCATAGCTTCTGGAGGCATTACCTGGATTAATTGTTAATTAATTTTAAATCAGAGTTGGAAGGGACATTGGAGGTCTTCTAGTTCAACCCCCTGCTTAGGCAGGAAACCCTACACTACTTCAACATTTTCTTAAAAACTTCCAGTGTTGGAGCATTCACAACTTCTGGAGGCAAGCTGTTCCACTGATTAATTAATTAATTCATTCATTTATTGAATTTGTATGCCGCCCCTTTCTGTGGACTCGGGGCAGCTCACAGCATGTCCATAAAACAATATACAATTTACAGTTGGATCCAATTAATATAAATAATTAACTGAAAACACTATAAAAACTAAGTATCATAATCATTCATTCAGTACAACTAAACATTAAACATTCAATAGTCAGGGGCTGGGGTTGAGTGACCCGTGTCTGCAGAGAGGGGCGGCATACAAATCCAATTAATAATAATAATAATAATAATAATAATAATAATAATATGATGATGATGATGATGATGATGATGATGATGATGATGAGCCGGGGTGGCGCAGCAGGTAGAGTGCTGTACTGCAGGCCACTGAAGCTGACTATAGATCTGAAGGTCAGCAGTTCAAATCTGATCACCGGCTGAAGGTTGACTCAGCCTTCCATCCTTCCGAGGTGGGTAAAATGAGGACCCGGATTGAGGGGGCAATAGGCTGGCTCTGTTAAAAAGTGCTATTGCTAACATATTGTAAGCCACCCTGAGTCTAAGGAGAAGGGCAGCATAAAAATTGAATAAATAAAAATAAATAAATAAATAAATAAATATAATAATAATAATAATAATAATAATAATAATAATAATAATAATAATAATAATAATAATAATAAAAAGTTTTTAAGTTCTTTCAAAAGGCGAGAAGGGTTGGGGTAGTGCAATCTCCAGGGGGAGTTGATTCCAGAGGGCTGGGGCCCCCACAGAGAAGGCCCTTCTCCTAGGCCCTGCCAGACAACATTCTCTCGCTGACGGAACCTGGAGAGAGCCGACTCTGTATGACCTGATCAGATTGTTCTAACTGTGAGGAAATTTCTCCTTAGCTACCAGTTCACCCAAACCAGTGTGAACCGGCTAAATACTACTCCTGGTTCTAACCCATTGTTGACAAGTCAATACAGGTCTTGAAGTCACCACTACCAGTTTGCCCGAACAGGTCTGAACTTGCTAAATACCACTTATTTATTTATTTATTTATTTTATTTATTAATCAGATTTGTATGCCGCCCCTCTCTTAAGACTCGGGGCGGCTAACAGCAATAATAATACAATGTAAACAAATCTAATATTTAAGTTAATTTAAAACCCCAATTTAGAAACCAATCATACATCCTGACATACCATGCATAATTTTTTTATAAGCCTAGGATGAAGGGAAAGTCTCAATTCCCCCATGCCTGACGACAGAGGTGGGTTTTAAGGAGCTTACGAAAGGCAAGGAGGGTGGGGGCAACTCAGATATCTGGGGGGAGTTGGTTCCAAAGGGTCGGGGCCACCACAGAGAAGGCTCTTCCCCTGGGTCCCGCCAAATGACATTGTTTAGTTGACGGGACCCAGAGAAGGCCAACTCTGTGGGACCTAACTGGTCCCTGGGATTCGTGCGGCAGAAGGCGGTCCCACTTCTGGTTCACACCCATTTTTGACACCTCGATACAAGTCTAGCAGAGTGGGTTTAAGGACTAGAGAAACAGAGATGTCACTCTTAGCGTTAAGCAAGCAATTGACTCTGACTCCAACTGTAGGTATCTTTTTACAATAGACTCACTTTGAAGGGAACTCTCTTCTTTGACAGATCACTTGTGTCAGTTTAGCCTTAATGAACAGGAGCAAATAGGAAGTCTCCACCAACAATAGCTAGATGTGCGGTGAAACGAAATGTCGAACAAAAAGGAAATGCAACACAGCCCTCTTTAAGTTACCGTATTTTTCGGCATATAAGACACACCTTTGCTCCCCCTAAAAGGGGCTGAAAATTTGGGTGCGTCTTATACTCCGGAGGTAGCTTTCACTAAGTGCTTTTTGAAAGCCCTAATGAGGTGCTAACGCGATCTCCCGTGCTTTGCTAGCTAAGCAATTTTTTCCTTCCTGCACCAGGATGGCGCAGTGGTTAGAGTGCAGCATTGCAGCCTACTTCAGCTAACTGCTAGCTGTAGTTCAGCAGTTCAAATCTCACCACCGACTCAAGGTTGACTCATCCTTCCATCCTTCCAAGCTGGGTCAAATGAGGGCCCAAATTGTTGGGGACAAGAGGCTGATTCTGTAAACCACTTAGAGAGGGCTGTCAAAGCACTGTGAAGTGGTATATAAGTCTAAATGCTACTATTAATTCTATTCTCTATTCTCTCTATCCTCTATTCTCTGTTCTTCTCTTCTCTTCTCATAGAGCCGGGGTGGCACAGTGGTTAGAGTGCAGCACTGTTATTGTTGTTGTTGTTGTTGTTGTTATTATTATTATTATTATTATTATTATTGTTATTGTTATTATTCCAGATACCAGCAAGATAATTTTGCCTGCTGCTAAGAAAACTACACTGGTATAGCCACATGATTATCAGACTTCAGTTCAGCTTGAGGGAGATTTGGTCTTTTCATACATCCCTGCATTTGATGTCGAAATTGTTTAAAATTCTTGCCCAGACTTTCAATATATATAGAGAGAGAGATATATATATTCTTGTCACTAGATGGCTCCATTGGCTATTGAGTTAGGTCGGAGAGGATCGTGAAATTTTAGAAACAAATTTGCTCCGAAGATTTTCCTGTAAATGAGGAAGCTCTTAGTCTTCCATTCTTCTCTTAATTAATTAATTAATTAATTTTGGTATTTTAAGACATAATTTCAAATCATCACATCCGGAAGCCTCCTTAATACTGCCTGGGGTTGATTTTCACAGTTCATTGAGAGAGAAACAGAGATTAAGAGAGAGGTTGAAAGAGAGAGACAGAGATAGAGGAAGAGAGATACGAAAGAAGAAAGAAAGAGAGAGACTAAAAGAGAGAAATTGAGAGAGTGAGAGAGTGAGAGAGATTGAGAGAAAGAGAGGGAAAGAGAGAGATTGATAGAGAAAGAGAGAAAAATTGAGAAAGAGAGAGATTAAGAGAGAGAGAAATTGAGAGAGTGAGAGATTGAAAGAGAGATTGAGAGAAAGAGAGAGAGATTGAGAGAGAAATTAAGAAATTGGGAAAGAGCGAGATTGAGAGAGAAAGAGAGAGAAATTGACAGTGAGAGACTGAAAAAGAAAGAGACTTAGAGAAATAGAGGGAGAGAAAAAAGAGAGAGCTTGAAAGATTGAGAGAGAGAGAGATTGAGAGAGATAGAAAGATATTGAAAAAGAGAAAGAGAGAGAAATTGAAAGAGAGATTGAGAGAGAAAGAGAGAGATTGAGAAAGAGAGAAAGAGAGAGATTGAGAAAGAGATTGAAAGAGAAAGTTTGAGAGAGAAATTGAGAAAAAGATTGAGAGATAGAAAGATTGAAAAAAAGAAAAAGAGAGAGAGATTGAGAAAGAGAGATATTGAACGAGAGAGAGATCGAGAGATCAAGAAAGGACAGAAAACAGGAGTCCAAATGGAATGGACGACAGGTAATTCTGGAAGGCAAAAAAAAAGGCCGTATTTCAGGGGGCAGGAAATAAACAGGGAGAGTGGCGCAGCAGGGCCGCCGTTGACATCTGCCAACAGAAGTAAATTATGCAGACAGCCATATGTCAGGCTGACAAGAACCCCTTCGGTTGGGAGCATGGAGAAAGGTCTATTGCGTAGCAACAATAAATAGGGGCTTGAAACTGTTAGGCAACAAACTTTTACCTCTCCGAAACCCTCCATTGCTAGGACAGTGATGGCGAACCTTTTTTTCCTCGGGTGCCGAAGAGCGTGGGCGAGCGCTATCATGTATGCGTGAGTGCCCTCACCCATAATTCAATGCCTGGGGAAGGCAAAAACAGCTTCCCCCACCCCATAGAGGCTCTCTGGAGGCCCTCTGGAGGCCGGAAACGGCCTGTTTCCCAACTTTTGATGGGCCCAGTAGGCTAGTGTTTTGCTCTCCCCAGGCTCCAAAGGCTTCCCTGGAGCTGCCGGAGGGTAAACACGCTCTCTCCCAGCCCTCTGGAGGCTCTCTGGAAGCCAAAAACACCCTCCCGGAGCCTCTGTTAGCCAAAAATCAGCTGGCTGGCACACACATGCACATTGGAGCTGAGCTAGGGCAACGGCTCGTGTACCAGCAGATATGGTTCCACATGTCACCTGTGACACCCGTGCCATAGGTTACCATCACTGGCGTAGGATCTCTTGCTTAAGCAGGGGGTTGGACTAGAAGACCCCCAAGGTCCCTTCTGACACTGTTATTCTGTTATAGTATACATCAGAAAGTGGTTTTACATCACACGATCTTAGAAACATAGAAACATAGAAGATTGACGGCAGAAAAAGACCTCCTGCTCCATCCAGTCTGCCCTTATACTATTTCCTGTATTTTATCTTGGAATGGATCTATGTTTATCCCAGGCATGTTTACATTCAGTGACTGTGGATTGACCAACCACGTCTGCTGGAAGTTTGTTCCAAGCATCTACTACTCTTTCAGTCAAATAATATTTTCTCACATTACTTCTAATGTTTCCCCCAACTAACCACAGATTGTGCCCCCTTGTTCTTGTGTTCACTTTCCTATTAAAAACACTTTTCTCCTGAACGTTATTTAAACCTTTAACATATTTAAATGTTTCAGTCATGTCCCCCCTTTCCCTTCTGTCCTCCAGACTCTACAGATTGAGTTCATGAAGTCTTTCCTGATACGTTTTATGCTTAAGACCTTCCACCATTCTTGTAGCCCATCTTTGGACCCGTTCAATTTTGTCAATATCTTTTTGTAGGTGAGGTCTCCAGAACTGAACACAGTATTCCAAATGTGGTCGCACCAGCACTCTATATAGAGGGATCATAATCTCCCTCTTATTGCTTGTTATACCTCTAGCTATGCAGCCAAGCATCCTACTTGCTTTCCCTACCGCCTGACTGCACTGTTCACCCATTTTTAGACTGTCAGAATTCACTACCCCTAAATCCTTTTCTTTTGAAGTTTTTGCCAGCACAGAACTGCCAATACAATACTCAGATTGAGGATTCCTTTTGCCCAAGTGCATTATTTTACATTTGGAAACATTAAACTGCAGTTTCCATTGCTTTGACCACTTATCTAGTAAAGCTAAATCATTTGCCATATTACAGACACCTCCAGGAATATCAACCCTATTGCACCCTTTAAAGTCATCGGCAAATAGGCAAACCTTCCCTACCAAACCTTCTCCAATGTCACTCACAAACATATTAAAAAGAATAGGATCCAGAACAGACCCTTGTGGCCCACCGCTTGTAACCAGGCTCTGCTCAGAACAGTCGCCATTAACAACAACTCTCTTTTTGAAGACTTATTTGCATAAATAGCTTATCTGCATAAAGCTTTGTTATTTTTTTCCCTGCCAAAAAAGAAAGAAAATCTGAGCTCATTAATTAATTAAAAAGCCAACTACGGACAGCTCTTGTAAAAAAAAAAAAAAAAAAAGTCCCCTGCATCTAAACCCCCCTCTAATTTTCGGTGTCCACTCTGTGTAATTCATATTCCTATAATTATCTTGCTTTCTTGCTTGTTCCTCCTTTAATTATCTAGCATCAGCGTCAAATGCCACAGAGACCCTGTCCATCTGAAACCCCGTTTTATCCCTGCCTGCAAACAAAGTTAAAAGTTTGTGCAGAAACTTCGCTATTAGTTTATCCGCCTACGCCGCGTTTTAAAAATAGCACGCTGCGTTATTGGGAAGGGAAAATAATTTCCAACAAAAAAAAAAAACCCTGTCAAAATCTCATCGTCAAACTCTAAATAATTGGGAGGCGCAGTCCTATATCCCTGAAACAAACTGATGCACTCGTGGCATCTTTCACAACAGTGGGGTCAACCTGAGGTCATCATGGAAGGGTTTCTACCTATTTCTGGCATCACAACTTCCAACCGATAGAACAATTAATCCGTGGAACAGCTTGCCTCCAGAAGTTGCAAATGCTCCAACACTGGAAGATTTTAAAGAAGAGATTGGACGATCATTAGTCTGGAATGGTGTAGGGTTTCCTGTCTAAGCAGGGGGTTGGACTAGAAGACCTCCAAGGTCCCTCCAAGCTCTTGTTATTCTATCTATTTATCTATCTATCTATCTATCTATCTATCTATCTATCTATCTATCCATCCATCCATCCATCCATCCATCCATACTTCTTTCTTTCTTTCTTTCTACCTACCTACCTACCTACCTACCTATCTCTATCTATCTATCTATCTATCTATCTATCTAATCCATCCATCCATCTTTCTTTCTTTCTTTCTTTCTTTCTACCTGCCTGCCTGCCTACCTACCTACCTACCTACATCTATCTATCTATCTATCTATCTATCTATCTATCTATCTAATCAATCTATCTATCTATCAATCTATCTATCTATCTATCTATCTATCTACCTACCTATCTATCTATATCTATCTTTCTATCTATCTATCTATCTATCTATCTATCTATCTATCTATCTATCTATTTATCTATCTATCTAACTACCTACCTACTTACCTATCTCTATCTATCTATCTATCTATCTATCAATCAATCAATCAATCTATCTACCTACCTACCTACCTACCTACCTATATCTATCTATCTTTCTATCTATCTATCTATCTTTCTATCTATCTATCTATCTATCTATCTATCTACCTACCGACCTACCTACCTACCTACCTACCTACATCTATCTATCTTTCTATCTATCTATCTATCTATCTATCTATCTATCTATCTATCTATCTACCTACCTACCTACCTACCTACCTACCTCTATATATCTTTCTATCTGTCTATCTATCTATCTATCTATCTATCTATCTATCTATCTATCTATCTATCTATCTATCTATCTACCTACCTACCTACCTACATCTATCTATCTTTCTATCTATCTATCTATCTACCTACCTACCTACCTACCTATATCTATCTTTCTATCTATCTATCTTTCTATCTTTCTATCTATCTATCTATCTATCTATCTATCTATCTATCTATCTATCTATCTATCTATCTATCTATCTGCCAAACATGTATAGGATAGTCGTAGTTTGTATGAACATAACATAAGTAAAAAGTAATGATAAAAGAGGACAGGGGTGGTAGGCACAATGGTGTGCTTATGCACGCCCCTTACAGACCTCTTAGAAATGGGGAGAGGTCTTGTTATTCTATATTCTATATTTCAATCCAATACTTTGTGTTCTGACATCAAGAGAGCCTATGCACCAAAGACAAATTCCTTGTGTGTCCAATCACACTTGGCCAACAAAGAATCCTATTCTGTTCTGTTCTGTTCTATTCTTTATTATTATGTCAGTACAATACAGCAAACGAGATCACTATGCTGGATTTCGTATTTCATCACCAGTCGGGCGCTTCCCAATATTATTATTATTATTATTATTATTATTATTATTATTATTATTATTAATTAGATTTGTATTTTGCCCCTCTCCTCAGACTTGATTCTATTCTATTCTAGACAAATGTATATTTTCTTATATGTACACTGACAAATTATATG